>NC_051447.1:13730487-13734887 GCF_001649575.2 Kryptolebias marmoratus | reverse complement strand
GAGTGCGGGTTTTTGATGTTTGTCTCTTTCTTACTGTTTATTCATTGTCACATGCTGTTTTTATTTTGTTTTTTAATTATGTAAAGCACCTTGAAATGCCTTGCTGCTGAAATGTGCTATACAAATAAAATTTGATTGATTGATTGATTGATTTATGAAAATCATAAATGCAGGTGCGAATTCATATTGTCTAAATTGCTGATTTATTTTATTTATATCAATATTTTACATTAAAAGAATCCTCTCATTTTGTCAGTGAATTAAATGAATTCACCTTTTAAGAATTCCTTCATGCAGATTTACTCCCTCTTGTCCCTTAAAGGCTTCATCTCACAGTTCTCTTGACTTATTAAGTGTAATAGAAAGGAACTTAAGGTGGCGGTGACATTTCCCTAAGGAGCCGTGTCAAGAGGAAGTCAACAAGTGTCAGAGAGAAGTGTGAACGATGAAAGGCAAGCAGTGCCTGAAGTTAGAAACAGGAAGAGAGAACAAATTTTTGGGAAGAAAACCAGATGGCAGAATTTAATGAAAATTTAAGGAAGCAGAAGGTTGGAAAGAGATAGAAGGGAAAAGTTGAGCAAGCATTGAGAGGAGGAGCTGACAAACAATCAGGAGGAAGATGTGATAGATTTGAAAAAGAACATCAAAACAGAGGTGGGGGTGAGAGAATGAAAATGCGTAGAGAAATAAAAGAGATTCATGGAGCGAACACTGGAAGCAAAAAGTGAAAGGTTTCGGTAGGGAATTGGTCTCTTATTGTAAGGTGTAATAAATAATTATGGAAAAAACAAAGAGGCATCGACCAAGCAAATAGTCGTTCAGCATTTTTATCGCTCCCATATAAGCCAATTGCATTGTTCTCAATAGGTTTTATTTTGGCCCTTTTCTGGGAAGCAAAACACATTCACTGTGTGTTGACTTTATTACAACACACTGCATTCAATCAAAAGAAAAACTGATCTGGCCATTATGTCACTCTTGTGCCGTTATTGCTGGGGCAACTCCCCAAACATAGCTGGGCTGATTAATCAGTTTTATTACGTAGTCATTTCCAAACACAGCCTTAGATGGGAAAATTGAAACTTTCATTTAGAAACAAAATATAAGTCTTGAATTTTAAATCTGGTCATTTTGAAGTTAAAGTACAGTAATTGTGTTTACATTGGAAGCAAAATAAAGCACCAACTAATCACTTTTTTAAAACAAAGTTTACCTGTGTTTCTGCACTTCCCTTATAAGCAAAAGACAACTTCAACAGAGATTCAATAGTAGCACTCATTTTGCCCTGAAAATGTTTGGCTAAATTTAGACCAACAGCATGTCCAAAAATTAAATAAATAAAAATCACTTCCTTTAATAAAAGTGCAATCAAAAACACCTGGGCATTATTATTTTTCTGTTTATTATTCTTGAAAACTTCAAAATTGATAAAGTTCTTTGGATAAGAAGCTAAATATTTTCAAGAAATAAATAGAAATCCTGTTTAAGATTACTTTTACTTATTAGAAATACTTAGTTTCATTTAAAGTGTCTTTGGGACACAACTGAATTTCTATTTGTAGAAGAAAAACTGCAATTCTTCTGCATGACTTATGATTTCCAGCTTCAAATGCAGCACAGACTGATTGAATATGATCTTTTGTTTTGGTAGTCCCATCATGCCTTTGTTGCTTATTGGCTCACTAGAATATGAGTAGCACTTGTAATAGTGAATTTGACTCCCAAAAGGTCATTGCCCATTAATTCTTACCAATCTTGGTCAAGACAAGTAGTAGATGTGTGTGACAGTTTCAATGGATTAATTAAATTATTTAAATTTTGATGCTTTTTTTAAACCCTAAAATGCTCAGTGGGAAGAAATAAATTTTATGCTGTGATGACTTGAATGCTTTTAGCAAAAAACACCACTGAATGTAGTGTTTGACTGCCGTGTATATATGACATGAAATTTTTAAATCTTCAAGTTTGGTTAAATGAAATGACTCGGTTTGTATTCACTGAACTATGAATTTAGTCAACAAAACTTGAGGGAATTCTAAGCTGAGGTCTTCCGAATAGAAAATCCAACTTTGGTTGACATGTTCTATTTCATACAGTCATCTGTTTTTATGGGGAATTTTACACTGATTGTCATAATTAGAAGACATTGTTTTATTAAACAATACCACAGAAATCAGTAGCAAGAGAAATATTTGTTTTAAGACATTAAATTATTAGAATATATTATTAATCATGAATTGGGTAGGTAACAGCTTTCTAAAAACGGGACACAAATGTTAAAGATGTGGCCTCTAATCTCTCAGGAGGGATGGATCGGTGTTTCTTTTTTGTTGGTACCTGAAAAAGGTAGCAATACCTCAGTTGGCATCCATCAATTTCATCACTAGTCCCCCAACTGACAAATTAAAATGGCTCAAATTCAGCCTGAAGCCGGCTGTTTCTCACATCCTCTCCTTTCCCTTTCGTTTCCCTTGCCCTAAAACTATGTTCTTTGTTTTTCCTCCTCCTAATGTCTTTCCTTGGTCATGTCCTGCCTCAAACCATTTCTCCAGCCATCAGTAATTTCATCACTAACTTTGAAGAAACTTTCTCATTCGTGTTTGTTTCTTTGAAGGCCCTTAGTATGCTCCATTTTTTATTCACTGTCTTCTGTAAGGCTCTCACTGACACTCTTAAGCCTTTTCATTTGTTTTCCTCGACTATTTCTTGTTTTAACCCTCACTGTTGTTTTCTTTTTCATTGTTCTCGAAGCATTTTCCCTTCTAGTCTCTGGTTTTATTTGTAATTATTCTTGGCTTCTCTGACATATCCCTCTTCCATCCATATTTTTTTCTTTTTCAAGAATGCCACATGTAATATTGTCCAATCCAGGTTTTTTGTTACATATTTTGAGAATCTCAAAAAAAGTAATATGAACAAAATAAAAAATAAAGATTTATCAACTGTTAATAGACATTTTCTACATTACAGTTTCTTAATTCAATTCTATTTCTTACCGAGAAACATTGAAAAGCTTTTCTTAAAAAAGGAAGGACTTTATAATTTAAGGGAATAATGTGAATTTAAGATTTTAAAATACAGAACCACAAGAAAAACCTTTTGTATATCAGTATTTGGGGTGAAGCTTTGGAATGGTTTAAGCATGGATATCAAGCAATTTCCAAACATAAACCATTTTAAAACATCATTTAAGATGTTCACATCACTGCATATAAATATGAGAAATAATTACTATAATTGCTACTATTATCAATGTTATTGTTACTGTTTAATGAATCAATTATTACAGCACTATTGTATTGCATTGCTGATTTAGAAAGAATTTTAACATGTTAGAATTTATTGACGTTTACTCGTAAAGGCATGCCAATGTGAATGCATTGTACCAGTTATAGATGTAGATATAGAAAATACTAATTAAGAAAGAATGTTATGACCAAGTTAACAGGAATAGTAATTTATTGGATGATGCTATAGATATAAAGAGGGGTGGGCGTAAAAAATAAGTTTGTTTTTCTACCCACTCCTTAGAACGTGTAAATCTACTTCACTATTGTTCTTCTTTTTTGCTTGATTTTTGTTTTGAATTCATTTTCTTTGTATATAACTTTGTTTATTATTTTACTACAAAACATTCAATATAGCTAAAGCTAATTTCTCAGTTTGCTTAATATTCAATGTACAAAAGCAAAGGCTTATCAAAATATCATAAAGGATCATAAAGTGGAAACTATGATCATGGTGAGCTCAGCTTTAAAGCCAGTATACTTACATCCCCTCCACATGAATCCATTAGACAGGTGAAAATGAAGAAATGCAAAAATTCACAGCTAGCAGAACCTATATCATAAAGCAGCAGCTGAGATTAGTGCTCATTGAGACTGCTTTCTCTGCTTTTACACGATTAGTTGTGTTTAAAGTTGTGCTACATTAATTAGCCTTGAAAGAGTAAAGGACAATATAAACATGTATTGTGAGAAGCATAAAGTTGGTTTTATGTTTGGAGCAGTGGCTGATGGGTGGGCGGTTAGACAGGAATGGAAGAACTGGACCGTATGGTAGAGTTCAATATTTGAAGAAAAATCTAAATTACTGGAAAAATTAAAATTGTTTAAAATCCATATCCTTATATCCTTCAAAAACTACATGTAAAGAGCACTAAGGGAAGCTAAAGTTTAAAATGAAATCATAATTTGGAACTTCTGTCATTTACTTTCACAACTGATTCACTACATTTCCTTGGGTAACAATCACATTGCTGGTGTAGATTCTCAGTCATCCAGGCCATGGTAAATTCAAAAAAAGTTAAAAAACAAAAACAACTGGACTTCTATTCTGTAGCTGAAGACGTTTCGCTTCTCATCCGAGGAGCTTTCTCAATTCAGAAATAGAGAGTGTGG
>NC_051447.1:13528984-13729540 GCF_001649575.2 Kryptolebias marmoratus | reverse complement strand
AATCCAGCTTACATCACATCTCAGCTTTAAAAGCTCAACTCCACACTCTCTATTTCTGAATTGAGAAAGCTCCTCGGATGAGAAGCGAAACGTCTTCAGCTACAGAATAGAAGTCCAGTTGTTTTTGTTTTTTAACTTTTTTTGAATTTAACAATCACATTCTTTAAAATTAAAGTACTGCCAGTATAACCTGGGATCTGATGCTAACCCACTTAAATTGTAGTTTCATTATGTTATTGCCAGTTGCATTCAATGGTTATTTTCTGATTAAGCATGGACATATTTTAACAAAAAAGCAAATTGTGTAGATACTAAAGAAGACAGAGGTATCATTCACTTTTTTTGGCTTCTGTTTGCTGATTTTGCCTTAAAGCTTGACTAGACGTTTCACTGTGAAATGCATTCTTTAAAAATAATTAATTTGCCACACCAGTGGAAAAGGTAAGAGGAGTAGTGAAAGTGTTCCAATAAAAAAGCTATTTTGCATTCAGTAGAAGGTTTACAGTTTTAAAAGGAAAGCGATCAATGGATAGACATTAGAACATGTGAAATGTGTCTGAGTAATTACTCTCACAGCAAGAGGAGGAAACAAAAAAAATGTTCTGCACTGCAGGTTTGACAATTAATAATTAATTTTTTTAAATATCTTTACTGTGGCTGACTAATGTCAGAATTTTTCTGGGCTTGACTGTGACCCAAAAACTTCACAGACATTTTCTTTGCTATTCCTCTTAAATTCCCATGATAGACATACTCAGTAATAATTTAAAACTCTACAAACTGCATTTCCATGTATGTAATAAATGAATTATTGAACAAATATTTTTTTGTCACCAAAGCATTATCTGCATT
The DNA here is from genome assembly GCF_001649575.2 of Kryptolebias marmoratus. Lineage (NCBI taxonomy): Eukaryota > Metazoa > Chordata > Actinopteri > Cyprinodontiformes > Rivulidae > Kryptolebias > Kryptolebias marmoratus. Next base: position 13,728,688 of record NC_051447.1, on the reverse strand, counting down.
GGAAAGAAAATCCTACACTATTTGGCTATGTAAGTCTATTGAGCATACAAATAAAAATAAAGTATGAATGAGATTGTACGGTCTCTCTGTGGAAGTTAAAGGACATGAAGCTTCTCAGGGTCTTTACAGTAACAAAGGGAGAAGGGAATCGTCCAAGATGGATGACAGCTTAGCTATGTTTTCCCCCCTTGCACCTCTGTCCTACTGTGTTCAGCTTATTTGATTTTATTCCCTCCCAAACTGATGTCTCCATAGATTAATAAATATTTTTTAAAGAATGTCCTGCTCGCCTGAATCTCCTCAACAGATAGAGCCAACTTTTCCCTTTTGTGTGGATGTCAGTTATATTTAGGATGACCAGCTTCCAACAAACCAGCAGTGGGACAATGAGTTTGTATGTCTGAGTCATGTTACCAATGATGAAAAGTAGTCTAAAAATGGATAGTATCCTATATATATATATATAAACACACCCTTGGAAACTCTGACCAACAGCCTGATTTGCATTTCTAGCCAAAAGCACAATGAACATTTTATTTTTATAATTTAATTATTTATATTCTCCATTTCAATGCCATAAGTTCTGAAATCCATTGAATGTGGTAATTTTAACAATATTCCAATAAATTCTGCACAGCTTAAAGAGAAAGTTTCTTGATTGGGTGTTAACCCTTTGATGAGTGTTTCTTGCTTTCTCCACAGCAAGTGAAGCAATTTTTTAACAAGTGTGTTTAAAAACTGATCAAAATGTGGGGCATAGTTTCAATTTATGGACATAAAGAAGGACACCTTGTGTAATTATAGTCATATCATAGCTTGTTGTTAAAGTGAACTCAGGCACTTGTAGGTACCAAGAATCGAGGGCAGAATGTTTCATTTGTGCATCTAAAACTGGATCACTTACTTTATCTAGACTTGATTTAGATTTAACTCAGCATCTTCCTTAAAATTCTTCTCTGCACCCCCAACTTCATTGTACATGTGTCATAAAACATTTTCAGTAGTTGAGTAGTTGGGTTATTTGAGGACACAAAAGCAGCTGGACTGAAAATTATGCACATTTTTACAGCTTTCATCCTCCTTCTGCCATATTGTTTGCTTTTTCCACATCTACTCTGCTTGCCCTTTGCCCCCTTCCTCTCTGCTTTTTCTTAAACTTCCTTCATGGCTTTTACCAGGCTTTCAAACATTTAACTTTTCTTCGAAGTAAAGTCGTGCTGAAATTAAATCAGGTTTGATTTTTAACTTTAATTGATTTATTATTTCTCAGCTGCGATGGTCCCAGGAAATTGTCAAGCTGAATAACTTACATATCGAACAGAAATTCTCTCTGGCTGTGAAATCAATGGCAGAAGACCTACTGGAGTAAGTGTTTGCATCAGCACTAAACGGATGACTTTTTTTCCATTTCTTTATGTTATTTCGTTTCTGGTACACGCTCCAACTGCTAGTTCCGTTTCCTTCTGGCTCACTGTCTTTTATCTGCCTCCTAGCTTATTTAACAGCCGGTGCTCTTTGCCTTTTATCATTTGATCATTTTTAAATTTATTTTTCAGGCAAGGTTAGGAAAGATCAGCACTTCTGGTATAACTGCTACTATATCTGTGTTTAGAGTTGATTATACTACTACAGTAAAAGCAATATTCTCACCTACATAGCTTTAAGGCTTGGATTCTGATAGAAAGGCTGGATAATCCTCTCTAAATGAATCTCCCCTCCTCAATCTCTGTCATCATTACTCTTGACAAGAGCAACTCGCACTTTAACTTTACTTTTTAGCTACTACTTATGTTTATCATAAGTTCCTTTCCACCTGCCTTTGAGTCTTTCCTCACGCTCGGTCACCTTACTTCCATTTATTTTTCCTATTCAAAAGACACCAGTGATTCAGGAAGAAGTGCTGCAGAGATATTGTTGTTCTGGATGCTGAACAGCAGGGCTGTGTCCGTTCCGCCAGTCAGGGATGTGACTTTATCCACACAGCTGACAAGGCCAGATCTACTCTGGATCCAGGTAGTTTTATGTCTTGCAAGTCAAAATACCAAAAAATATATACACACACACACACAGAGGTTTGTATTTCTATTCCTATTAGGACATTGTATTAATTTCCATTGATTTCTGTAGTCTAATCTAGACCCTAACCTTAACTATTACAAGTAGACTTAATCTTATTTTATCATCTTCCCTGTAATCCCAACCCTTAAAGTTAACATTACTTTTTAATACACTAGTAAAACCCAAAACCTAGCCTAAATTTTAATACCTTTCCCAGTAAACAAGGCCCTGAACATAATCACATTCCATACTTTTTTCCTGTAATCCCAGCCCTAAAGCTTAATGTTGTAATTACAAACTCCCTCTCTATTTTCTTTCTCTTTATTTATTTATATGAGACTTAAATTAAGTTTGGGGTCACAAAAAAATTATACATCCACAGCAAAATCATCAGGCTTCCTGCTTAATTTAGTCATATTTTATATATCCTGGGTGTTTATCTAGCATCCAAATATTCAATTTTTATTTATTTTTACCAAATAAATCTATAAGACAAACTTAAAGCTAAACTGTAAGATTGAGAATCTTTTTTCTTTCCAGTTTTAGAGTCCAATTTGTGCAATATTTTGAAAAAGGTTTCAAAATAAATGTACCGTTTTCTGGTACAGATCGAATATTTTTAACTCTGAGGTTCTGTCCAATTCACTAAAAGGAGACCAGGCTGGCTTTGCTTGAAAAGGTTTTCTTTAAACTACTTCTATCTTTCTCAGCAGTCTAGCTGACTCAGTAAATGTTTGGTGCTTAGATGGCTTTGCTGACTTAAAGGGGAGAAAAAGACAAAAATCCAGGGTTTCAAATAGGGAAAAAAGGGAACCCGTGTCTCTTATAAAACTTAAGTTTGGTTGCTTTCTTGTTGAAACAACAGAATCTTTTTGAAAGTGATGTGAATGAAACATGAGCTACTTAGTTTCTTGCTTTCATATTCACTTTCCTCAGCATCTCCTTTACCCTGTCCCAGTCATATTGATTAAAATTTGGAGAAACACAGGCTCCTGTTTGAATTGCAGTTTCATTTCTCTTTAAATGCTCGGCATTCTGCTGAGTCATTTTTTATTGAGCCACAGTTAACACAGCAAAGAAAACTCACTAACAATGGGAGGCAGAGCTGAATTCCTTGCTGGGGATCACAAATATCAACCAGCTTTTAATTCCTTTGAAAGATTAAAACCCAAATCTAATCTTGTCCCTCGCTATCAAATTAGCAATTAAAATTACAAACAATAACTTGGCTGGTTTCACTATTCACTGTGCCACCCTGGGGCAAACTGGTCTTACATTTTAAAAGATTTTCAAATGTCATCATCTAAGAAGTTTAAAAAAAAGCCATTACAAGTGACATTTCAGTTTTGTGTGTGTGTGTCTGTATGTGTGTGGCATTAGAGCATATAAACCATTGTGCATTAGCAGTAAATCACATTTTTTTCCAATGTAAATACAGGGCCTTAGGTTGTTGTAGATTTGTGCTTGTTCATCACTTCTTGTATAAATCGAGGTCTGTTTGGTGGAGCTTTCCATTTTAACCTATTTTTATAAATCAAAACTGTGTTCACAGATTTATAACACTTTGGTGTCTTCATGAGCAGTGCTTGGGTTTAGCTATGTTTTTAGGGCAGTACTAAGGGTAGATCCAAACTCAGACATAAAGGTTAACACCAACTTCAAAACATAACGTTTAGTGACCATCTACACATCACAACACCCCAATTAAGTTTAAATAAATAAATAAATGGCATTGACTTTATTGTCACTAAAATATACAACAGACTAATTGTTCTTGTTAATGTTCATTCAACATTTAAACTAGAAACAAGCAAAGTTACATAATTTGAGATTTCACTGTGAATCAGCACCTTGTAGATTATTCCCAATTGTTTCAAGGACCAACCACACAATATTTTTTTTTTAATGAAGAATAGTTTTTTTTCTTCTTCTTTTATTGTTTCAGCCTCATGTCCACAAGGAAATTGTGTTTTAGGAGCCCCAAAATGGCATTTTCTGAAAATGGGTTCCGGAGTAAAAAACAAAACTTTAAACACAACTCTTGCATTTTCTCATAGACGGTCAAAACATGGCCTTTTCAAAATTACAATGTCAAAGTTTCACCTCTAATCTAACCTATGTGCAAGCTTTATGCACATGTTCTGTGCCTCGTTTGTTGTTTTTAGTGTACTTTTTTTGGCAGTGTTATAGAGCCACATGTATGACTGGCATGGTAACTGCAGCATTTTTCAGTTTTGTGTGAATGAAAACATTTTAAGAAATTTTGCCAAGATTAGTATACTTTTTAAGAAAAGATAAAAATGGTTTTGGAAAAACTGTTTTTGGGTGGACAAAGCATCACATATGGCTACACAAACACCAAGATTTTTTGTCTTGCTTAGAGTTGTTTTGATTAAAATTGCAATTTACCCTAATATCTCATTTTATTCTATTGAAAGAAGTTTTTGAATTAACAGTTTGTTTAGAAGATATTGGACCTGAGAGTAACACTTTGCACAGCTATCAAAATCAACTTCAATATTTTTTTTATTGATAGTTCTCTAACAGAATGAATTGTTACCATTTTCACAAACATATGGATTCCTTAAGATGAACGAACATCTTGCAGATCTGTGTGTATAGTTTATTAAACTCGAGGACAGATTTCCCAGACTTCTTGTTGTATTTCTACACCTGGTTCTTGCTGGACTCCGTAACATTCAGCTTCACAGAGACAACAAAGCTGCCTGTTCATGTAGGATATATAATTTATACCATTTCATATTTTGTTATTCTAAAGAAATGTTAAGATTATTAAAAACTAACTAAAGATTGAAAATATGTATCATTCTACAGATTTCTCTGAGCCATGCATGCCTTCGTTGTCTCATTCTCATAAAACTAGAGTTTGATTTGAGTAAGTAATGACATCCTAAAGGAACCGACAGAAAATTACAAGGACTTTTAACAAGATTTGGCTCTGGACACATTAAAAACCTCCATCAGCCTCAGACTTTATGGCCTCACCTCTCCCACGTCTAAAGCTCAGGGCAACATGACTCATTACCTTTACTAGACTCGCTACTTTTGCTTTATGTGTTCCTTTCAACTAGCTGAAGCCCACTGGGTAACATATTGCATTGGATTGTCTGTAGGGTACAGTATAAGAGCTGCTTAAATATAAATTTTGATCTTTAACATAGATTAAACAACCATCTGACAGCCATGTTTGAATAATTCTTCACTGTGGTTCAGGGTGTAAGTTTAGATTATGTTATCACATTCTCCAACTGTGAATAAAGCAAATCCTGTTGCGATCCTGATGGATTCCCACTCCAAATTGGAAATGTAATCCTTTACAAATTTGGTAGTTCAGCCTCAAGGTCTTTTTCCACTAAAACCTGACCAGAATACCACAAGAGGGAGGTGTCAGGGAGTCATCCTTATCCGATGCTACCAGCTCATTTAACTTCTTTTAATGCAGTCAATTTAAGCTGTCTGAACTGTTCCTGTGGGTAAGCCAAGAGCCCTTGAATAAAATTCTCATGTTTTCACAAATCTTGTTGTCTTGATCATTATCTAATGTTCATAACTGATGGTGAGGGATAAAACCAGAATGAACAATAATCTGAGAGATGAGCCTCGGGGCTAAGCTCACTCTCCATCAAAGGAGGCTGTTTAAAGAAAAAAGCCAAATTTGTCCTGGAATTGATTTTAGGCTTCATCTCACACTGACGATTCTCAAACATTAAAACACATTGCATGCAAATCAAACTGAGATAAGAGCCTCAACAAAATCAGCAAAGCAGTTTTCCCTTTTCTTTAAAAAGCAACCTTTTTTTGTTCAAATCTCATTTTTTTATTTCCAGCTTCTTAGCTGAAGGAAAGCTGTAAACTCAACCTGTTAGGCTTTAAATTGTGCTACAAAGAAGATTTGCAGTAACAGTAAAACAAACTTATGTTACTATGGAAACAGTCATTTTGGTTGGTAATGCAAAATAAGTTACGATTTTAAGGCTTGTTCAGATTTGAAAGAAGTTCATATGACACTGTTTATTCTGAACCTGCCACTGATTATACCACAAAAGGAAAAAGTGCAAGAAAATATATTAATCTAGGTCTCTGTACAACAAAATATTTGCCAAAACAGTTTACTCTAATTTAACCAGTCATCTTTTTTCCCATTTTGATACCATATTTTCCACATTATAAGGCACACTGGAATTTAAGATGCACCGTCAATGAATGGTCCATTTTCGAACTTTTGTCATTTATAAGGCACATTAAGCAAAACAAAATAGCCCCGTCTTTTCGGGGAATACTGCACCGACAAGAGCGTCAAGTATAAATGCCAACACTGCTCGCTCGGCTCTGCGCGCCATGCGCAACACTACAAATGCTGCAAGCTGTGCGGCTTTGTAGTTTAACCAAAGTCGTACTAAAACATTACGACTTCTTACATATATAAAGCACTCCAGATTATAAGGCCCACTGTTGTTTTTTGAGAAAATTGAAGGCTTTTCAGTGAGCCTTGCAGCCCGGAAAATACGGTGTTTAATATTGTCAAGGATAAAAGTTTTTATAAATATCAAACTAAAAATTCTGCAGCAGGAATGTATATAGACTGATAAATTATTTTTCTTCCACCATTTCCTTCCTTTATGTTTGCTCTAGTTTCAAGTCTTTATTAAAAAAAAACCTTTGTAATAACAAAAAACATGTAATTTTGTCATTTTATATATAACAAAAACATGTAATAAAAGGTTAGACGTTATACAGGGTCTGCCCCCGTCTGCACAGAGGGATGTTAGCACATCCTGCTAGATTACTGAGACAGAGACATTTATATAAACCAAGGTTTTGTGTTTTTTTTACTTCAGACTGTCTGTGTAATTGCAGATGTACATAATCCATCTTATTTTACAAGAATTGGACATTGGCAAAAAAGGAAATGGCAAAAAACAGTCAGGCTGTTTTTCAACTTTTAGTCATGCCTGGCTACCAGCTCTTTAGCCTCATTTCTGTCTCCTGGCACAAGGCTTTATGTGCCTCTTCGCCCAGTCAGCTGGCTGCTGGCTTCCTTATTTAGACAGCCTTTCAACTAATTTGCATTTCATAATGTACTGTATGATAATTTATTGTATTATATTTGGATTGAATTGCCTATAATTGTATTTGACTTAAATTGACTTATTTTTGCTGTATTGTACCTTAAGGCAACTTTTGTTTTGAACCAGCACTGTATAAATAAATTGAATTGAATTCAAGAGTAGCTGTTGTGTTCTTGCATGCTGTCATATTTAAAAAAAAAAAAAGGTACTACGAAATGGCTTCACAGACTAGTCCATCTTTATGCTGCCTCTGACCGTTCAAAAATCATCAACAGAGCCCTGCCATGTCCAACAGAGACGTGAGCTTTCAGATATGAAGTGAGTATCACATTAAATGTGTATGAGACGTCTCCCTCATATCGCTTTCAAAACATGACAACATAACTGAGTTCAGAGTTCAGGCCTCTTTGTGGTTAACTAATTTTTTTAACTAAATGCAAAGTTGCCTTGTATTATTGTCAATGTTCCCTCCTCAGCATTAAATCTGTTTGTTGTTGTTCAGTCCTGTGATCGGGTGGTCGCACTAACCAGATGTCATAATTTCATCACATTATTGTGCCACAAAGCCAGCTTACTTTTCACATGTTGACCATTTTGGCTCTGTTACTGCCTCGCTTCATAACACAAAGGTGCATCAGGGGTGGATTGGTTTCAACCTACCTCCCTGCCTTAGTCCATTCAGAAATCACACTGAGGTAGCCAGAAGGCATTCAAGTCACAAAATACCTAGAAGTGTTTTGTGAAAGAGCCTACTGTTTTACCTGCCTGTAAATTTATCATTGTGGCTGACTGGTGTTCTGCATTAGATTATTTTTTACCTCCTGATAATAGCAAGCGATATTTTTTATGATAAATTGACCTAAATAAATATCACCAGTTTTCATTTCATGAAAATGAAATGTCAGTAGTGCCTGTCTGCAAAGCTCAAAAATTCCAACAAATAGCATAGGCATACAATATGCTCTTTCCTTATTGAGGCAAATCTAAAAAACACAGCATCTCAGATAGAATTCTTAAGTTATTATTAAAAATAGAGTCTGGATTTCAGTATTTACTGTAGTTTACCTTGCAGCTAATAGACTGAACTCAGCTGCTGTGTGCTAGGAAGTGTTGTAGCACTTTTTCACTTGCAAAACACCACTGAACTGATGATATTAACAAGATAAAATATTTTATCTTAGGGATGCTTTTGGCAAGCTTCCCCTTTCCCTGCTTCTAGTTTTCAGGACAAGCTGCATCTACAAACTGCAGTAAGTACCAAGATATCAGAGTGTATCAACATTATTTTATCTTTCGCTTGTCAAAATTTAAAATAAAAGAAATAAAACATATATAATAACACCTAAACTATAAGTTCTCAAGGGCTTTGTATAGCAAACTTGTACTTTATCAAAGGTGCTATTAGTTTTTAGAGAACTACCTCACAGTATGTTCCATCTTAACAATATCCAATGCATTTGCCTTACTTTTTTGATCCTCTGCCAATCACAGTGCATCTAGAAGAAAGCCATCCGACCTACAGAAGAATATGTCAAACTCTGGTTATAAAAATGTAATCCACCAATCATTATCTGCAGAAGAAAAAAAACATACAGCAATACTTTATGGCATCAGTTGTGAATCAACTTATAGATTTAAAGGAGATGGCCAAGAGCTACAGAGCAGGATATAAATTTTACAAATGAAAATGGATAACATAGAGGTGAATATGATTGGTTTGGTGCCTCTGTGTGTGTGTGTGTGTGTGTGTGCGGGGTGGGGGTAAAGCTGTGAATAAAAAAGGGAGGATCCTTGAATGACGTGGGCCGCTACGAGTCATCAGTTCCTAACACTGTTCCCCATGAATCACTTTAACAAATGGCTAAAGGTGTGTGTACATGAATGTGTGTGTGTGTGCTGACAGTATGTGTTTTCGGGATCATGAAATGTGTACATTAAAGAAAAAAGGAAGCTTACATTGAAGTGTAAAGATTATATGAATAGCTTTTATGTCAGATCTAGTAAGTTATTGTCTGTTTCTATCAAATATAAAATGTCTGGTGAAAAAGGAAAGTGTATTTATTTTGCATTTATATTTTTTAAAGGTTGTCAGTCATTACATGGATTGTGATTAATTCCTTGATAGAAGAAGAGCTTGCTTAGTAAATGTATCCACCTTGCTGGCATAATAGGAGAAAAATGGAGAGGAGGATTCAAGAAGATTATCAATTAAGGCTTAATTTGCACAGAGTTTCCAATCAGCGTTAACTTGTTCTTTGTCAGAATAATTAGTAGGTTTGTGCATCTGACCTCCGAGCATGTCTGAATTCTCTAAAAAGTCACCAGCAAGTTTTCGGTTTTAATTATGGGTTCATGGAAAGTCATTAATTGCTGATTTAAAAGAAAAAAGAAATAGCTCTCCAGAGCTGGCATTATGCTCTCAGTCATTGCAACATGTTTGGTCCTCTGAGACTTTTTAAAAGTCACTTTTCTTTTTATGTTACGAGTAATTGATTTGTTGAAAATTTGGCCCAATGAAGTGTCTATTAGCCTTTGTTTATGACCTCATTTAGAAATAAGACAAGCAAGTAAATCAGTGAATAGAGACTGACATGCAGTATGAAAGAGTGAAGGTCATACAGACAGATGACATGTCAGACGTGTTCCAGTTGGCCTTTTTTTCCTCAGTATGGAGTAAGTAACAGAAATATTTTACCATTATTTTTTGACTGTTAGAATACACCGGCCTTTTAAGAAAAACCTTCACTTAACTTGAACAGGTAGAAGGTTTACCTAATTATTCTTTAAATAACATCACAAGTTGTATCCCTATTCATATTTAGAATATTATTAATAAAAAATAACTTAATATTACTATCTGTGACCACTATCTTCTTTACTTTCAGTGAAGGTTTAATTTGCAGAATTAAACACATATTAAAGTTATCTTGAGGATGAGAAACCAACATTTTATCACCACACACAATGCAGACAAACATTGCATTTACATGGATTCCAAAAGGAAATGTTCAAATAGCCAATTTAGTGCATTATTTGCCAAATTATGGCTAAAATATAATTTTCCTACTAAAGTCAGGGCTCTTTTTGCCAATCTTTTGGTCTTTTGGGGACTAATGCTCTTGTGAAACATGTCTAATGACACTATATGCATGACTGCTATAAAACCTGAAAATTATTCATTTTATACAGACAGTAACTGTCTTCTAACAGACTTAAAGCAGGAATGAAGGGAATCATATAAATAGCAATTTAGATCTTTAAAAGCTTTAACCCAGAATGCTTTCAGTGATGAACAGATATATATAACGCAGGAAAGTTCTTAGGCAGCAATTTTGCTGAATCTTTCCAAAATGTAGCTCAAATATTCAATCTTTTCACCTGATGAAAGTGATTCATATTTCTGGACGTGATGTGTCAGATTGTTGACCTTCGGTGCATCTTGATCTATACCTCCTGTGTTTGAAAAATAACTGGACTTGTTGTGTTGCCTCTTAAAGAAAGCTTCTTTTTTGGGTTAAATGATAAGCATAACCTGATCTAAACATGTAGCCAGTCTGTGCTTTTTTTTTTTTTTTTTTGTTATATGCCAGCTGACCTGTAAACAACAGAAAGCACAGAGGAGATCTCCATGGTGCTGCTGCACACACTGCTGCTCCTTGTAAAATCATTCAGCGATCATTCTGTCTACACGAAGTTTAGAGTTGATGCTCCACAGCCCTCCCACAGTTCTGCCTGGAACTGAAACTGAAAGAGGGCTTCAATTTACACTTTAACAGTTCAATAAAACCTTTCCAAACCTTAGAAAATCCCTGAACAGAAGATAAGCAGCTAGTTTTAAAACTTGTTTTGTTTTGAAATATGTACAAATAGTTATGATGGGTTTGGAATCTGATTAAAATTAAAGGCCCATCACTCACCGCCTTTGTTGCTTGCATTATAGGATATATAGTTTAAGAAATCCTGGAGCTGTAGCCATTTTTCTGTTAATAACATCAATTAGCTGCTTAGTTTTAAGCAAAAATCTGGTGCAGTGAGTAGCACTTTGAATTTGACGTCATTTTTGTGTTCTTTAAGTTTAGTTGACTGTTGCAGACATCTTAAATCGGTTTGATTCCAAAAGTTAGGGTTAGTTGTAGATGTATATCCAATTGTTACATTCTGTAAGTTTCATTAAAATTTGTTCAGTAGTTCATAAGATATTTTGCTAACAGATTCAGGCAAATCAACCCCTCTATAAACCTTTGGCAGCAGGCAATAATTAAGACAATAAATGATGTTTGGATCAAAACAAACATACAGCCAACATTTGTCAGGTCTGAAGAATTCTCAATTAGTCTCTTTTTATTGTGAGAGCAGAGGATGCTGTGACAGCATCTTTCTGCCAAGATCACTGTGACAAAAGTCAGATCAGTCTTTCCTGTAACTTTGACATCTGGTGAGTTTGACTTTAATGAGGTGTCTTTATAAAAGCGTTACACCCACACTCAGAATAAAACTCGGCACAGAAAATTGATGACCTTGTCAATGTGGGCTCGATAAAAGACCGGGGTTGGTGCGGCTTTGACTATGACTGGAATTTGTTCTGGTTAAGAAAAAAACAGAACATTTTTTTTAAGGTGCTTTTAGAAAAAGTTATCAAGGACAAAATGTTTTCAGACTTTTTGGTTCTAATAAAAAATTGTCAACATCTCTACTGTTATTTAAAAAAAGAAATGAGAGAGAATTTTAAATCCATTTTCATTTCTTTGCTCTCAAACTGAAACCTCAGATAAAATGAATGGGGTCTATATTTTGAGGCATGGATAAGTCTTTAGTCACAAGTTACAAAAAAACTGCAATAAATTGGCATTCCCTAAAACAATTCTTCAGTTTGAATACAAATAACCACTTTGTGATTTGATTTAGAGGAAGGGGTGAGGAGATAATAGACTGACAGCTCCAGAGATCTGTTTTTAATGAAACCTTGTACAGAGTTCAGTCATTCACAGTGAAGATAAATCACTTTCATCATTTTGAAAAATTAATTGTATGGCATTAAGCTTCACCTTTATCATTTTGTCAAATCATCTGCCCAGTCAATAGTGATTGCACTTTTAGATGAGTAAGAAACTGAGGAGGATGTTGCTACAGAACACAGTAAAAGTACAAATCATGATAATTAGGGACACAAAAAACACTCAATTTAAAACTAAAAGCTATAATATAATGTTAAACACAGCTATGTTTTATGCTGCAGAATTATTATTTTTTTCACTCAGGATCACTATAGTATTTATAAAGAAGGGCACAGCGGTGCAGTAGTTGGAGCCTCACAGCAAGAAGGTCACAGGTTCAAAACTCGGCTGTCTTTCTGTGTGGAGTTTGTATGTTCTTATCGTACATGCATGAGTTTTCTCTGACTGCTCCGGTTTCCTCTCACAGAGCTTTAAACTAAAAATCCCTTTGTGCAGAGAAGGGATGGCGTTGTTGCAGTTTTGTTCAAATCTTGTGACATTCTGTGTGATCTCATGCAAGACACGTTAGCTCTTAATGTACGTGTTGAGAATGAATCTCAGCTGCTACCACACCGAATTGTAGCTCAATATATATAAAATTTACAGACTTAAGACCATTTATGTTTGCTAGGGATGCGCCAATACCCCATTTAGTCAAAATGACGTTGACTCCAAACATCAATCAGTTGTAACTGTATATCTAATGATTACTTTCATTAAAATCTGTCCAGTGGTTCATTATTTGTTTTGTTAATATGACAGACAAATAAACACGCACACAGAAGGGCAAAAATAATTCCCTTTCGCCTTTGGCAGCAGGCGGTAAACATGCATGTTAGGTTAATTAGGAACCCTACATTGTCCCTAGTTGTGATTGTGTGTTTGAATGGTTGTTTGTCTCGTTTGTCTCCATGTGTCCCTGTGATGGACTGGCGACCTGTCCACGGTGTATCCCGCCTCTCACCTAATGACCGCCAGAGATGTGCACCAGCTACACACAACCCTGCGTGAAAAAGCAGGTAAGAAAATGAATGGAAAAGATATGAGTGGGATGAGAACGTATGCACCTCATGCAAACACATTCACACAATCTTGAGGAAATTGGAGCCTGATTTGGTGATGTGGAAATAGAAAAAAAGCTGCTCAGTTTTTCTAAATCAAGGAAGACATTTTCATCTAAAATGTCAGAAAGTGATTTTTCCATTTTTGTTTCTAATAAAATACTTCGAAGTTGTTTCATGCGCCACTTTACAGTTACAAATGTTGCTTGGAAGAAAAGGCCCTGTTTCAACTCCGTATAAAAAAATACAGTAGCTGGTAAAGAAGGGGCTGTTATTCATCCTCCCACAGCGGTGACCATGACTTTTTCCTCTAAAACGGCATATTTGTATTAGATTCAGCTACTTCCAACACAAAAATCTCACTGTCATTTAAATGTTTTTCAGTATTCATTTTTTGCAATCTAATTATTTCTGCATTCTTGGGGATATTTCATCCATTTGTTTATCAAAAATGTGCTATGCCTGTAGATTTTAAACTTTTAACTTTTCAAAATATTTCTTTATTCACAAATATTTTTCCCATAGAAATACATTAAGACCTCTTCAGTTCCATCAAAAATATTGTTCCCTTTAAAATCTGCTTCAGCATACTTGCATGTTTGTTTTTTATGCTACTTTTTTGGCTAACCTTTTGATAGTTTTAGCTAGTTTTCTACATTTTTAGCTTCTAGCTGTCTATTTGCTACCTTTAAGAAGCCTTTAGCTTTTTAACTAATGTCTTCTTACTTTTAGATTTTTTTTCAACCATTAGGTCACCTACTGTTAGTTTATTCAGTGTTTTGCTTTTATTATCTTTTAGCTAGTGCCCTGCTTCTTTTAATTAGGCTTCTGTCTCTTTTAGCTTTAACAAATTACAGCAAAGTCATTTAGTGCTCAGCAGTCACAATGCAGTATTTCAGAAACAGTTTCTCTAGTTTTTATCCATTCAATTTCACTTCTATAGGTGAGTATATAATATGGATGTGTATCTTTGGTCTGTGGCTGACAGATGTATCTTGACACTGAAGGTCCAATGCATAAAAGATACAAGAGCAGGAAAAAAGATAAGCAATACAGTTTACCCTTTCAATCACTATGCAACATGATTCTCTGAGAGTTTTGTTTGTACAGATTGTCAATGTCAATGCAATAGAGCAAAGAAATGGTCCTAATGAGACTTATTTTTTAATACCTGCTTTAAAATGATCTTTCATAAGCAGACCTTGTATCACAATTCCAGAGCACTTTCCTAACACCTGACTCACAATTTCAAATCCACTGAGGCCAAGTGTAATATGAAAAACTGTTGATACTGAAGAACACTTTCAGTAACTCAGCAGTGAACAGCAAAATGCTATTTTTTATATTATGAATGATTAAACAACCTTTCACAAGGGGTCTTTATAAATTAAATAAATGAACTCTTACAGACATGTCGCTGTAAACAAACATCAAGTCTGATGTTTGTTTATTTGCTGTGGTGAGAACTTGAAAATAGATTAAAATAATAAAAAAATAAAGACCTCAGAACACCTTGAGAAAAATCAGAAAGTGCACATTCTACTAGTGGTGCTAAACATTCAGAGTGTTTGTTCCTGTTCATGCTGGTGCTGCAATTGCTGCAACTCTAAACAGAAAGCATCCCTACTGAGAAAATAATGCTGCTGCACAGCAGGAAATGCACCAGAAGTTAGGGAAGAACAGGAAGTACATTTTTACACACAAATGTAACATAGATGAGTGTAGAGACACATTTGATTGCAGGCTTTCATATAATAATTAAATGCATTTAAACAATTCCTGATTATTTGATTAAGTTAAGTGATTATTGCCTGTTGTCAAATGGTAAAAGGTGGACATTAATGTTTTGCCTGTGTGTATGTCTGACTGTTAGGGGTATCTCTTGAATCACTGGAGAAATTCTAATTAAACTCACAGAAAGTTCTTATAAGTATAACTACAACTGATTAACTATTGGAGTCAACACATGTCAAAATGGCTGCTACAATGAACTGACCTTCAAAATACAAAAACAGATATAACCAAATCAATTCTATAGATACTGGCCTAAATTTTGGCAGCTGAGAAAGATTCCTAACACATTCTGAGCTCTAACAGGTTGCACTACATATTTAAATTTTGTCAATAACTATTTGGAGTCAACTCTCTCTCTCAGCAAAATATCTCATGAACCACCAGACCTGCTAATGTTAGCTTTTAGCTAGCTTTTGTCACTTTTAGCTAGCCTTAGAGTAAATGTTGTAAAAAAAAAAAAAAAAGCATCAATACAATGATCTGAGTGAATAAATCTTTCTAGTGTATTTATGATTGGTGGATAATATTTATTGACTCAGTACTGCATTTGACAGGAAAATCTGACATTTTAATTAAGACTGATAAAGCCTGAGGATTTTTATTGCAGCCCAGTCGTTATCATAATTACTCTAACATTAGCTCCATATTTCAAACAACTTATGCAACACAATACATTCCCCTCTCTGGTGTGACAGTTCTTTGTTTTGATTTCAGTAGAGACTTTTTCTAAAATGGGCAAATACGGTTAATGAATCCAGGTGGTACAGTATGTTGTCATTGCTCACCTGGTACTAGTAAAAGAGCATTTTGTTGCTTGGTTATATCTTTAGATTGAAAACGGGCATAAACAAATATTCAACCTACACATTCTTCCATAGTCCTGCACACCCACACTCCATTA
This sequence comes from Kryptolebias marmoratus, assembly GCF_001649575.2. Lineage (NCBI taxonomy): Eukaryota > Metazoa > Chordata > Actinopteri > Cyprinodontiformes > Rivulidae > Kryptolebias > Kryptolebias marmoratus. Next base: position 13,712,790 of record NC_051447.1, on the reverse strand, counting down.
CACTTAAACCACAGCAGCCAAAGCCGTTTTTCTGTCTTCCAACATAGCAGAAAATGTTTTTCTTCTCTGAGGCGGTCTAAGTGGAGGGGTCCACTGAAGCCAACCCTCAGTAATTAACTGTCACAACGCTTCAAAACTAACAAATGGACTTTGTGTCAAGGAAGGCCCATTAATTTACTGGCCTCCACTCGTCGATCCAGAGCCTATTATCTCCATTACTGCAAGCTTTCATGTCTGGCCATCTTCACCCACTAACCCTCAATTTCACTGTCTTACTTTGTAGAGATTTCTGGGAACTTGCAGAGAGGCCTATCGGACAACATGTCAGTTGTCAGATATAACACATGCAATTAGATAAAGGTATACGCACGGTAGACGAAGCCACACACACATACGATGTGTTTCTGGACACAAAGACACACTTCACAGCCATCTTTCATGACTATATAAGTTAATCACAGAGGCATGAGTCATTTTAATGTAATAAGCAGTGATCCTTGGAACATAAATTTGTGCAAGCCAATACACTTGAACACGCACAAATCATCAAATTCTCACACATATATTCCTTTACACACTCTGCAGATTTCTGTTTCCCTTCCAGTCAGGCATATTTTAAAACTCATACCCCACTTCCTTATTGGCTTGACAACCTGAGGGGAGAAATCTTCCATATGTGACACTAATAAGTGCTGCTTGGAAGGAACGAGGAGCCATTTCACTAAGAGGCATAAATAACTAAATAACATGCAGACTATGGGATTTGTGTGATTTGTGATACAGCTCAAATTTATTGCTATTCCAGAGTAAGGTATTACCAGGGTTCTGCAGCAAGGTGTAGACACTCTGACACTGTACTTCAGTGGCAGTGAGAACTGGTTGGTCTGTCTTTTGAGACCAAGGTATTTATGATGCTCGAAGCACTTCACAGTGTCTGGAACCATTTTTCAGCCCATCTGAAGTAATTTTAGCTGTTAAAAGGGGCAATAATGCATCCCGAATCCATTTTAGGGGCAGTTCATTCAAATTTAACAAAATATAAAGTATTTTATTCCTCACCTATTGGTGACATTTAGTGTAGTTGCAAGAGTAGCTCGGGCACACCATAAAGATATGAAAAATAGGTGTGAAATTGCATAGGGTTTGACATCATGTGCCTAGAAGTTTTACAGGCAAAATGCTTGATATGCAAAAAGTTTTCTGGTGGTGTTTAAGTTACTGAATAACACAAACATAAATGGAAAGTTCAGTTTCTAAAATTCTGCCTGGAATATTAATCTGAGCCCTAATTATTCCAGCCAAGAACGTCCAAAATAGGAATTCCCATTAGGTAATTTAATTAAACCAAGACCAATTTTGTCATAAAAAAAGATTATTATGATCCCAGGCAAATTGTAACAGTTAATATTTGGTATAACCTTGTCATAGGATCTATCTAACCTTTGTGGTGAAATCTAAGGAATACCCAAGAAAGAAAAAGACTCAATAAAGATATAAAACATACCAGACAATAATAAACATGACATTGATAGTCAAAAATGATTTGAGCTAGGGTGGAGATGGGTAACAGCTTGCAGACGCGGCAGAGAAGTTATACAGGCTAAAGTGCCATAAATAAAGGACACTATATGAGATTTACTAAATAAATCAATAAAAGGGAAACAGCTGATCGATTAGCTGATGCGGGCTGGTGGGAGAATTGACTTTTTCCGCAGATAAATTGACTGACCTTGACCTGCCTGACCGACTTGTAAATCTATTTACTTTTTGCTTTTCTTGATATATAGTCATGTATCATCTTGATTTTACTTGGATAGAAAAGGTGAGACAGAATGCATTCTAAATGTGATGGAATTTAATATGTTTTTTAAGTAAAAAAGTGAGAGCTCTTTCATGGAAACTGGTATCCTTTGATGTTATACTTTTTTGTTTGTTTCTTTAAGGGAGAAACACTTACATACCAACAGAAAACGGAAGTTCTCACAGCACTATTAACATTAAAACAAAAACTCACTGTAAATCTCAACTCTCTCCATAATAAATACCTTTTGTTGAAGACATCATTTCAAAGCAACCTCCAAATGTTGGAAAATCTAAATGATCCAAAGCAAATACACCAGGATTTGTGAACCGAGAACTATAAATCACTTGTGCAACAGGCAAAAATTCACAAAACATCTGATGTTCACTTACTCTTCAGGGCTATTCCTTCCTCACAGGACAATTTGGAAAGAGTCCTCCATAAACTAATTTACCAAAATCTCAGGTAAAAATAAAAGTCTGACAAAGTACACAAAATATATTTCTACATCCCTCTTTTTGAATATTTTCCTATTTTGTAGGATCTTTTTCAGTAGCAACACATAATACAGTCCAGTATGTTAGTGGTACATACCCAGGACATATAAGGTAACAAGTCACTTCATTATTCAGCTCAGTCTCTTCAGGTAGCTGTCCAGTGGTAGTGTACTCACTACATACTAAGCTGTATTATGTATTGCTTCCTAAATAGTTTCTAATCATAAGGACAATCTAACATGGAAACTACTCAGTGAGATTTTTGGATATCCCAAATTCCAATGAAACTGTGGTTCTTATTTTACTAATCCTACATGAAGACAACTGCAAAAAAGTCTTGACAGCATTAAAAGGAAATGTCAAACATGATTTAAAGCCTTTTTCCAGTCTACTCAGTGACCTAGAGTTTTTTTTTCCACATATAAAACCACTGCTAGGTTCTTTGATCTGGCTGAAATACCATTTTTGCTTACTTGACCTAATGATAATTTACATAATATCTTGCTTGGTATTCCTTAATCAATAAAATGGTGCTTTTCTTTAATCATTTTTATTCATTTCAGTCAGGTGGCCAGTAAAAGTAGATTGGACTTTTTCATTAGGAGAGACTCTTTGAAGAAAAGGAAGGCCAGTTTTCTCCAAACCACCTTTTAACCCCCCTCTGTTGTGCCTTTGCAGCATGAGTAAAGACATTGAGGTAAAGTGGGAGTTTAAAGTTGGTCTACCTCTGATGTTCCACTGTGTCTGAAATATTAGACCCAAGAACCAAAGGTGGTGTAAAGGCTTAATATATCTGTAGTGTTTTATATTGTTTTTATACTTTTTAATTTCAACCTAAAGCCAATAATGACTTTAATTTATAATCTTTTTAGAGTGGTCTTTCTCTATAGCTTACCTCAAACTTAAATAGGAGACATACTTCTGCGTCAGTGTGAGGATAAATATGTTAATGTGTCTTCTTTCCAGCTATAATAACAGTTACAGAAGTGGATGTGGGTGGCTAGATAAGGGCTTTGCAGGCATTACAGATGAGGCATTGTTGCACAATCCTGTGTGTGTGTTTCAACATTCATTACATATCCAGAGTATGGCTGAGATGCCTTTAACGGTCAAAGCCTGTCTAGGGTTGAATTTTTGATGCAAATCACTTTAACTCACCGTTAAGATAACTGACCTAGGAAGCTGAACAAGTCTACATTTAGATTGTCTGCGTGAACACAGATAAATAGTACATGACGACTGATTCTCTCCAGTGTCAGTTTGACGCATTTTATATTTGGTACATCAAACTGTCAAAGACAAAAATTTAGTTGGACAATGCAAGATCTGTGTGGGCATTCATCTTATGCTGTAGCATCTAATAATTACAGACACATGAAAAAGGGGCAGTGAAATAAATTTAATGTGCATTTTCTTGTCAGGAGCTTTTGGGGGGTTTTCATTTCTCTTGAAAGACTCACTTCAATTTTAATTACTTCTGTTAGCATTTATTGACATGTTTGTCCTTAACAATATATACAAATACTCAATCTCGATCTCTTTTGATTCAGTTCTTTGATATATTTTCACCTTTCTTGTTTCGGTGCCTTTGTTTTCATCAGAGGACACAAGAAAGACAAAGGAGAGAAAAAACAAAAAGGATGAGACAGAACCAGATGGAAGAGAAAAACCATTTAGTGAGGATAAGGAAGCATAAGAAAGGGGATCATGTTAATTATCTGTCACCTTTAGCCCCCCACAGCAGTTCTTAGCTTCTGTTTCCTTCATATGGAAGAACTGTATAAAACTGCTGGATTAATATGTTCATGTGCCTGAATGCACACAGTATTAAGCTATGTGTGTGTGTGTTAAAGCCTGCTCAATGTGAAGCTCAGTCTATTCAACCATCAGTAGATGTCGAAGTACAGATATAAATGACATCAGAGTTCAGGGAGAAGGTCCCCTCATGTCAGGATGGAACTCCTTCATTCTGCCCGACTATAATGACCCTTGCAGTAACTAAGAACGTAAGACAATAAAAACACACTGTGCTTGCTTTGGGCTTTGCAGTTAAAAAGAGAAGAATTTTGATCTTTGTGTTATTTAAAACAACCTTTGAAGACAAACTTTATTAACTTTAATAAACAGTAGCATTCCTTGAATGAATGCATATCGCTTGCTGCCTTGTGCCAATGTTATGAACACAAATGTTCGCAATTTCTTAGTGCTCAAGGTATGCATTTGGGGGGACTTTATGCTACTACCAAACCAAATTCTAGCTCAATAACTGTTGTAGCCTATTTTGTATTTGCCAAGGTCAATCGGCTGTGAGGGCCAATCTGAATTGAACTGTCTACAAAAATTAAACAGTTATAGATGTACATTCAATGATGACTTTGAAATTTTTATTAAAATTTGTCAAGTGGTTCATGAGATACTTTGTTAATAGACAGAAAAATAAACACACTAACGCAGGCAATTTCACATGCCTTTTTTGGCAGTGAGTAATGAACAGAATAGCAAGTCAGCTTGTTCTTTCATGTAAAAACTTTTATTTTTTCTTCTTGTAGAGGAACAAAAATCTAATTATCTTAAAAAGATGTATACAAATTAGCTTTCTACAAAGCAAGCTTTTCTCAAAATTTGTCAGAACTAAAGTTTGATTAATACATGTTGGCAAAATAATGAAAAAAATACTTTATTCTTTGAATGAAATCACAATAAGGTATTTTTTCTTTTAAATTAGTAAACTGTGCACCTAGATTGGCATTTTCTTTTTCTTTATTTTGTGTTCTACCTCAGACTTGGAATTTCCTTAGTTCTGTACATGTATGTAGTTTTTTCTTCAATAACCTGAAACTAAGTTTGGCCAATTTAAAGCATCTTATGTTTAACAAAAATATTGTAGACTGAATTTTTTACCATAAAACATGTATGATGTTAAATGTTTTACAGCAGTACAAAAATAATTCTGAGTACAGTTTAGATTTTGAGCTCCTACATTTTAAGGAAATGAAATAAAATAAAGTATTTAAAAACATCTCCTTTCATTTATTGAAATTTTACTAATTTACTCCCTTATGTGATTTTTATAAATTGGGTTTATGAAGAAATACCTAAAAAGCCTAGTTACCAGCCTTTTGCCTACTTCTTTGTCTGTTTCAAAATCTTTATCAAATTTAAATTGGTTTCTCTGCTTCCAAGGACAAAGTGACTGCAATAAACTGACATCACCATGTACAGTCATTTTCATTTAAAATGTTACAATCCCATATTTTCTTATTTTGTCTCCATTTCACCTTTTTCCAGACAGTTCTTTCTGTACGTCCTGTCATTTCTGTCGGCTTTTTGTTCTCCGTGCGCAAAATATTACCATGTCTGTCACACCACCACTCTAAAACTGCTCCTTGTTCTTCTCAACTTTTTCCTTCCAAGTTACACCACCAGAGATGCTCCCTCTGCCTGCCAGACAGAGAGACAGAATACCAATAGACCAATAGAGCATAACCTCTGTCTCCCTTATTATCCCAATCTTGTCTGCAGCACACACTGACTGCTTTTTCACAGGGTATATACTCTACCATATGATTTCATCCATTCTTATATATGTATATTGCTTATGGTGAATATATGAAACATACTGAAGGCCATAAAAAGCACAGCTGCTGCCTTAACACATTCAAATGAAAAACAGATACAGACCATGTTTTCACCTTCTGTGCTGTAACATTCACACCAATAGCTGCTAGCCTCTTATCAATTTGCACTTGAGAGTTTCACCTCCTTCTATTTTTTTTATGACAGTATTTTTTTTTCTGTGCCACCCCTGTCATGCTTCAGCCACTCTACCCTTTCTCTTTTACTTGTAAACTTGGATCTCTACCTTTATGGCTACCACAAACAGTCAACTGTGCCTTCCTTCCAGCTATTGTATCCTCCCACAAAGCTACAACAGCTGCACATAATTCAATAATCTAAATTCCTGCCAATATTGTTGCTCTTCAGCTGGTTAAAGCATCTCTACATATTTCAACATTTGGGTCACATTGCTTTTTTCCCCAGTTTTTGGGGCACCAAACTCAGTAAATAAACTGATATCACAGATAAAACTCATCTGGATTTAAGTACTTTCTCTGAGCTTTGTTTGTCTTCCATCATGGTGATGATGCATTTTGTGCTGGCTTACCAATTAAACCAGTCGAAGTGGTTAAATGAGAAATAAGAGGACATTTCAAGATGTTGGACAGTACTGTATAACCAAATGCTCATCAATTTTACTATATCTGCATTCAAATATCCTCCTATTCCACTTTTATTTAAAACACCTACATCTTTGAAATGTCTGCAACCTTACCATTGGACAGCTTACACAGATATGAACCTTTGGAAGTTGCAGATTTCTTTCCCTAAGCACTGTTATCCTGCTCCAGTGTTAATGGTTAAAAACTGCCTCAAGCAAACCTCTGAATCCCCACCACCACATAGTGCTCGAGGCACTCCACCTGGGGCTGTCTATTGGTGTGGTACCCTTTTGTTTGTTGTGTTTGCCTAATTAATAATATCTCCTGTTGTGAGTTCAGGACTTGATGTGATAAAATTCTTGTTGTGCTTCAATAAACAGAGGTCTCTTCTTCATCTCTTTTGCAGACACTTGCTTTTGTGTAACACAACAACTAGCTGAATAAATATGAATTTCTCCCATTTATTCCTATTCCCAGTTTAATAACTCTTACTTTTGGCATAAACTTGTGCCTTTTAAGTCTCAGAAGTCCAAAGCACCATGATCCTCCAATTTTTAGTTTGTCTCCAGTTGTTTGATTCCACTCCAGAATTTGACTGTTTTTTGGCTTTTGCTCGAGTCTGGGAATTTGTTTGAACCATTGAGGCAAGTTCATGGCACTCATTACATTTTGCCTGTATTTGTCTGGTCTTTTCATTTATTTCCCCACACTTTTCTGCTCAAACTATCCATTATAGTCTTGCTTGGTAACTTTCAGATGTTACTTCCATTTCCCAAAGGTTAAGCTCTGTGTCCTCTCTTGTGGATCTCTAGTTGCTCTGTTAAATTTTCAGAAAAAGAAACCAAATATGACCCACTCGTCTTTCTTCCTTTATTCCTCCCAGTAGCTGCAGGACTCTGTTAGTATTCCATTGAGGGGCACCAGTTAAATGTCACTTACCTGGAGATGGAGAGAAAAGGAAACAACATTTTTATGTCTGAATGACTTAGAATGTCTTAGGATTTAATACTAGTGTTGACCTCTGACATGCTTTGATTCACGTTACCAATAAACATATGTCTATGTGTAAACAAAGTCAGCATTTTTTTCTCACCTCGGTATTCAAAGGTTATGTTTCAAGCTGATTTCTTTCCTCATGGAAGTTCTTTGCCAGCATTTCTGTAGTTAGTCTTGTTTTACTGGATTGTTTATAAAGTTAAAATTAAACATGACTTTGTGTCCACATAGAGGGGTGGAACTAATAGAAAAAACATTTTTGAAAAGGGAATAATTGGCCTGTTTGATGTTATTGCAAACATTTATGTGTAGGATTGAGACAAGGAATGTAGATGTATGGTTCTTACAGCAAGTTGTGGTGTGTATTACGATTTTGTAATGAGGTTAGTTTATTTTTGGGGTTGCAGAAATATTTGTGAAAAAGCTGCTTTGTTTGGCCATATAAAACATGAAGCTCACTCATAGCAAAGTCACTGCTGACAACACCTAAATGGAAATGAAGGTGTGTGGAAACGCATGTGTGTCTTTTTTTATTGGTTAAAATGCTGTATTGGTGAGATACAGGCATTTTAGCAACAACAACAAAAAAAGACTGCTAAAAAATGGACATAATTGGTGGAGAATCTTCTCAACGTGGTATGTTTGTATTATTGTAACTGCAGAATATGAATGAATAAATCTATTTGCAAGTTTGTGTTTGACCCTACAATGCAATAGAAATGCTTGATAAGAGCTCATAGACAGCAATGTTTGATTGTAGCAGAAGCCATTTTTAAACTGACTTTGTACATTTTTTCAGTCGTTGAATGATAGTTTGTTGCTGCCTTTTATTTGTATTCTGTAGTCAAAGTTTCCTGATTCCAAATTGGAAAAAAATCAACTGGAGCATGCCCTGAAGCATTAGTTTCTGATCTAAAAAGTTTTGGGTTTGTCACCCACCACATCACCACAATCAAATATGGCTGCTGTGCTCATAAAACAAGATTGAAACTGCTGTAAAACTGGTAGTTCTTATTTTTGATGGTTTGTATCTCATTAAATCTGTTCCAGACATGAAATTTACTAAACATTAGTGAATATGTTGCTGCAGTATTTGAATGCATAAATGTAGAGAAATATATTTCATAGACTTGTAGTGCTAATAGCAGTTAGCCTAGATACTGACCATAACAACTGGCAAATCCCATTGGTTTTCTAACTTAAAACTGGAGCACAATCAAGACTTTTGTGGGAAATGAAACAGCATTTTTGTCCTCTGTCTTGCAGTGTGTTTTGTCCTTTTTTCTCTCATCATTCTATTGGTATTACAACAATCACCAGTGATAGGAAGAATTTGTTTACAACATAGCAATGGTAAAAACCAATGATAATGCACAGCTTAAAACAGCTAACGTGCCTTAAAATAATAGATGCTCTTCACAAAGTATAACTAGGTTGTGAAATACAAACTGGAAACCGGAGTATCAAAACAGATGCCCTTTAATCTCATTACACAATATATATTCCAAAGAAGTTACAATAAGAAACTTGGACTTGTTTATTTTTTTAGATAAATACAGGTATACACATTTTATAGGTATTAAAATATGCTATTCAATATTTCTACGGTATTATCTTTAAACATGACTTCAAAAAAATATTTCACATTTCAGTGTTAAGGCTTAGAGTGTTTAGTGATGTATAATGTTGCATTTTATTGGTTTAAGAATTAATTACGAGCCCACACAGTGTTCTTTGTGACCAGACTGCCCAAAATTCAGTCATGAATCACTAGTTTTTTCTGGAGTCCAGATTGTGGGTGATGGTAAAAAGCATTTCTTTGCCATACTCTGAAGTTTAACAACCTTTTCTCAGCTGCTGCTGGAATATTATTTAACAGATTTCTCGCTGATGAATCTTTTCGTCGACACTCACAGAATTAATTCATCACAAATTATTTCTCCACCAGATTACAAACAAGTGCATCAGTTCACCATGGCTGCCATCCATGGTGCCAACAAGATCATTTACGTGAGAAATGTATCTACATCAGAATTTTTTTAAACTAATATTGTGATGTTATGTCCTCTGACATGTTTGATTAAACCACCAAAGTGTGTTTAACTAAAAAAAACTTCTGATCCTGCTGTTAGAATAGATGATAGTCTGACAGAAGATAATGAGAATTTATTTCTCCACTCACCTTGAAACAGTGCTGATGATAAAATATTTGGCAAAATAAAACACTTATTCATGTTAATTGATCCTGTGAATAATGTTATAAATGGGTTTTTGTGATCCTTGTCCAAAAAACATTATGTAACAATTTCTTTTTTTAGCCCCTCTTAGCAAGACTGAAAGGAAGAAAAAGAGCAGCTGATAGGCCTATCTTTAACATGTTGACTGAATTCTTGCACATTATTGGCAATACAAAATATGTTTGTGTAAAAGAAACCCCCCTGCAAAGACATGAAGTGCACTAAAATCATTTTTCAATTCAGGCTCATCTGAAAATGCCTTCCCTGCTCCCTGGCTATATATTATTAATCATCTAAATGTATTTTTTTACATTTTTGCTGAGTTACTTCTTTTGACCAAAATTTCCATTTTACATTAAAAAAATCAGGTCCTTTGTTTTGACCCTTAAAGCTGAGCTCTAGAGCATTCATCCTTCTTTTATGAATAGTACTTACTTCTGAAATCCTGTGAGACAGGATTGTGTCAAAGCTTAAAGCTTGAGAAGAAAATGAAAAATAATTTAAAAAAAATCCTAGCACAATAAATGTTCCAAAACACAGCAGCCTCAGTTTCTTAAAGCTAAAAAATGGGGTAGTGCAAATATGTTTTCTAAATCTTTCTGCAGAGCCAAAATAATCAGGGATAAATAAATAAATGAAACAATAATCAAAAATAGTGCCTTATAAATCAAGCTGATATTCAGATGTACAGAAATGTCTGGAGTATCAGTAAAAGCCTCAGTTTTCCTTGTCATTTATGTCAGACACCATTTTGGGGGGTTAATTCAAGTTGATAATCCACATCACATCTTTTAGTAAACGAGAATACTGACTGTTCAGAATAAAATTTAATATTGTTGTCAAGTCACTTTTTGAAGCATCAAGCCTAAATTATTAAAGCCATACAGAAATCTAAAAACAATTGTGCCTTTAAATCAAAAGCTCCTAATCCATTAAACCATGCCTATTTGACCTAACACTATGGTGAATATTAAAAACTGAAACACTGCTTGTTTATGTTCTTACTTGACTGAATAATGTAATGATATCTGCTTTTTTGTGTTGTGAGATTATGGCCTTTGCAGGTGTAGAGTGTACATCTAAATCTGGGGACACTACATAACTTTGCAGTCTTTTTGAAGGCTTGGAGTACATATTGACAGGGTGGTCTCTGCAGACTTTTGAATGACAAATGAAAGCCTGTAAATCACATTTAACTATGCCTGCTGATGGATCACAGACTAAATAGTTTGTCAAACCAACTAAAGCCAAATGAAAGAATCAAACTCTAGTAAGAGCGACAGTTTAAAGAGTAAATAAACAAAGATGACATTCAGCTCACTGATGTTGTCTGGACACCTATCTGTTCTTCTACGCCATTTTCTGTGTCTGACCCTCTCTGTCATTGGCTGTTGGCAACACATGTTTGCAGTTGGGTTGGTAATCAGTTCACACTATCCAGCTGCATCCAGATTCGGCTTTAGAAATTCAAACATGTTTGACTGACTGCGATTGAGGTTGTGTCATTTCCCCTCACACACTCACAGTTTTTTGTGCCAACTAGCCATGTCAACTGTCCCCAGCTAGTGCAAACTGTCCAACTGGAAATTGTGGGTAATATCTGGCAAAAAAAAATCTGCAGTGTGTCCTCAACTTTAGTAAGTAATTTGTAAGCTTGGGAGTCTTTTTTTCCCCCTGTAAGTATTGGTGACATTGGAATCCAAAGCTGGATGCTCATCATCAATGCTGCTACTTGAAAGTGGTTTGGACAGATGACCAAATATTATGAACAAGATCCAGAGTTTCTTTGTGAACAGTCAAAGACAACCATCTGCTAGAAATGCAGTTTTTGTCTCTGTTCGGATAAACCTCCTAAGTTAAAAAAAAAACAAAAAACTTTATTTTGAATGCTCAAGATAACCAGCTGGGGTTAAGGTTTATTTGTCAGGACAAAGATGCAAAGTATATGACTTAGAAAATGCTAGACAGGCTTAGCAACCCTAATAGAGCATGTAGAGGAAGTGTGTGCCAAGCAAGCAGAATAACTTCTAAGAGGAAGTGAGGCTGCCCTTTGGCTCTTTGAAACTTTAAAATACTGAATCAAAGATACAATCATATTCAAAGCAATGGGGTAAACCTTTCTGTCTGGTTAAGCTTTTAATTAATTAAAATATCCTGCAGACAGTTTCTGGAAAGAAGACAAGAAAGCCATTTCTCAAAATGATTCTCACTCTAATTAAGAAGACAAGGAATTAAGTCCTCCAACAGCTGGCTGATAAACACCAGCTAAATCTATCTTGACCACCTACAGCTGCAAAACTCAGAAATGAATTCTCTTCTGAATGAGATTAAAAATCCCAACTCATCTCCTTGTTTCTAATTGAAATATAGAAGTTTAAACAAAGGAATTTCAGCTAAGCACGCTATGCTCAACTAAGATAAACAAAGTAAAACATGTTATTTCTCCTCCTCAACAGATGATAGTGCCAACATTTGCAGTAAGGCATATTGAGTCACTTCCTGTTTTGCCTGCTGGAAGCTGGAGTAATTTGTTTGCTCGTGAAATCTTTTGATTTACGGGATTTATTTAACTCTTACACTGTTCTACATTCTAGTACACAAACACCCTCAATACAGTTGTTTTCTATTATTGGATTGTGCTTGAGACACCGTTTGTCTTTCAACACTTGGTTTTTATTGATGTATTTGGGATCTGCTAGTACCAGTTAGCGTTAGCTCATCATGGCTTCTTCTGTTCTCACTTGCTCTATGTGTCAGATGTTTAGCTATTTCTCTGTCTGCTTTAGTGATATTGGTATGTGTAATAAATTAAGTCTTAGGAAGAAAAATCTGTCTGAATTTGAAGCTCAGCTCCATGCTGAGAGTAGGTACTGTTAACAGTCCTCCAGCAGACCCCGAGCAGCCGGGACCCCAGGCCCGCTGCGTGATGTTTCAGAGTAAGCATAATGCTAAGGATAAGTCCCCAGTTCACCACCGACCTGTTCACGTTTCAAACTGATTTTCCTCACTCAGTGACACACCCGCTGAGAAGCCGACCCTGGTAATTGGCAGCTCCTTAATCCGAAACATGCCACTAGGGACTCCAACGACCATAGTCAAATGCAGTCCGGGGGTCGGATGCAGAGAGATGGCATCCATTCCATAGGGGGAGCCGCTCTTCTTTCTAGGAATTTGGCTAATTTTGTTAGTTATTCAAATTATTGACAATGCAAGATCCAGTCCAGGAAGCAGATGTAGTCTTAAACACCTCTCTGCTGCTTTTCCTCTGTTACCCACCCCAAACCCCATTGAAACAGCATCAACTCACTCTACATGTGTTTTTCTTTGCCTTTCTTCCAATAAAAACTACACCTGGACCAATTATTTTTTTATTTGTATCTCTTTCCTGTCCTCTCAAATCCCAACTGGTTCCTTAGATAACTTTTACTAATTGGCTTTTTTAATGCATGTGAATGTTTTTGTACAGTGCCCTGAGATGACTTTTGTTGGCTTTGCGCTATATAAATAAACTGAATTGGTAAGGAATACATTTGGATCTTTTCTGCATAATTTCTAATTATATTTGTAGTTTCTTGGTAAAATACTGAAACTGAACTGATTTCTTGTGCACATGTAATGATAAACTCACTATACAGTGTTTGTAATCGTCTATATGTAAATTTAGTGGGAATTTCTGTGTGGTTTCTGCTCCACTCAGTTCTATCATTAATTATTTATCTCATGATTAACCTGTTTTAGGTTTACACTCAGCGTGCTGTTGGGTATCACTGTCCTTTTTACTTATGTCATATTGTTTTGTAACTACTTCTCTCATCGTTTGCATAAAAAGTGTTTTCTGAATTTGACAGGGGGTAATGTGCAAAACGAGAAACACAGATTTTTACAAGCCATCGCCTCACCCATAGTGGAATTCAAGCATGCTCACCCCTCCGTTACTATAGCAACACCACCCCATTAGGTGGCAGGCGAGTGAACGAATGAATGGGCAGGCATGCGGACAGAAAAGGGGGGTGAAGTGGAGAACAAAGGGAGGGGGACTCAGAGAAAAGATGCAAGATGAAACACAAAGGTGGGGAAAGTGAAGATGAAGGTAGTGTTATCACTGTGCAATAGGAGTGGAGCAAAGATCGGGAGATGATAAAAAGGAGAAAATAAAAGTGGGTAACAGGAGTTACAGTGAGGATAAGAGGGGGGCCAGAGAAAGATAAAAATAAAATACGTAGATGACAAACTGACAAGAAAAAGTGAGAACAGAGAGGAAAAATCACACTGAGAAAACTTGAGATGCTTGTCATGGTGTCATTAGATCCATTATTTTACGCATTCATTGTTTCCTGCTGCAGTGATATCACCCACAGATGAAATAAGTTTCTTCTCTCTGTACCCCACCTGCTGCTTTACAATGTAAGCTCAACTTTATGTGAATTACATCTACTTTTATCTCCCTAAGTTTTCATGAATGTGATGAAGTATTCTTCCTGATAGCCTCAGTCTCTATTTTCTAAGGAGCTGTTAGCTTTGTCACTCAGATTCTCTAAAAATATGGTTGAGATATTGTTACAAAAACATGAACCTAGAATTATACAACATTCTCAGAGAAAGGGAATATAAGAACTGGTGGGAGAGAAAAAAACTCCAAACTTTGCAAGTTTGGAGAATTTTATTTTAAGCATCCTGATCTGATGTTGTCAAACAGCTGTGTTTGTTCACATTCACCAAGGAAATAGTGAAGCTTTCACTAAAAGCATTACAGTTAAACAAGACACAAAATAACACTGTTTTCTTGTTTATTCATTTTAATATTGGAAAACTAACAGACTGATGCACTTTTTTTGAAAAGTTTCTGAGCTGTGTGTTTACTGTCAGAACATTATGGAGGCGGTGAGGGATTTGTTTTCCAGCATTTACAACCTGGGACACTTTATTTAGTTTAGTTAGTGTACTGCTTAAAACTGAATGTTATCATTGATCGTTACAGATGCATATTACAATTACAGGTTGGTAAGTTCCAAACTCACCATTAAATCAGCTGATCAGGACAGCTCTGCCCCAGTGTTGCACATAGTATTTAGCTCTCTGCATGCTTTAAAAATACCATCCAGCTTAAATCTTTATGATTAACTTTATCAATCTTACCTCTGCAGCTGAACTGATAGGCTTCTATTTTTCTGTTTCACTGCTTTAAACACTGGGAGTACTGCATAAAAATGCAAAGCTTCTGCTTAAAACTGAAAATTTTCCTCAGTGGGAGCAAAATAAAAAACAAAAAAAAACGACAGTGTGATTACATCCATTTCTGGTTTTAAAAACTTCTGATCTGTCACAAAGTTTTGATCTGATGTGTGGATTAGTGTGTTTACAGAACTCTGATTACTGACAGTAAATAAAGACTTCACATCCAGATATTAAGTTTTGATGTAATGTTTTTCATTGCTGAGGTTTCTACATGATGAGACAGAAGTGTAATTAAAATGTCTTTGTAGGAGATCTCAGGCCATTTTCATCAGTAATTCTCACAGTAACTGATGACTGATAGATGTCAGATTTTAATACCAGCTGACTGTTGCAGCCTAGCTGCAGAATGTTCTGAAATTTGGTTAATTTTCCTTCACAATTGTGTATGCTTGTCAATGCCAAAAGTGTTGAACCAAAAATGTGAAAACTGGAAGGAGTGGATGGAGCAGCATTCGGTTAACAGAACAGATTTAGTCATCAGGTATATAGATAAAGAGTTAAATGTTCCTGCAAAAGGGGCATTTACTTGTTCCAAGTCTGAAATGTATACATTGTACCTTCTGCCCTATGTACTTAAAGTAGTGAACTTTCTCATTGCACACTTTAGTTGTCACACTGTTGTTTCGGAGAGGAACAGTAATTACATCACCAACTTTACTGTTAGCTTTGTCAGTCATCCCTTGCCAGTTATGCTGTACAGGTTAAACTATTACCAAACTTAACCATGGATAGCTTGCTTGCTCTATGAATAGATGCAATAATTACTAGAAGTCAAGAAAAAAAATAAGTCTGAATTGGTTTGAATGTCTTTTGTCTTGGTCATGGTGCTCCTTATGGTTATGTTTGCCAGTCAGGACCAAAAACAAAAAAGTTAAGGAATTAACTGAAACCTCTAAATTTGAAATTCTACCAAGTTCATTCCATATCAGGACCGCTTTTTTGATTCTTGAAGACATTTCATTTCTCATCTGAGGAATTCATAAAGCTCATTGGAGGAAAAACATCTTAAAAAGAAAAGGTCCAGTTTCCCTTGATTCAACTTGCTAGGATTACCATGTCCTGGAATACTGAGAATTGACATCAACGCTCCAAACTCAAAACTATCCATCAAAAGGCCCTATGTAAGTGTGGTTCCGTTTGAAAAGAAATTGACAGCCCCTTTTTTCAATGAGAGTTTTTAATGTATACCTATGGGGTAAATATATTTGTAAAAAAAAAAAAAAAAAAAGTTTAATATTTTAAAAAATATAAAATTTACTAAAACCATAAGTCATAGCACCTACCTCCTGAATGAGCTGAATATTTTGGTACATTAATGGCATAAATAGTACAGAATTATGCAGAAATGAACTGCAAAAAACAGGAACACAATAATGTGAATCAGAATTTACATAAAACACACCAACATTCTATAAAATGATGCATTTTCATTTAACATATCCAAATGCATGAGCTATCCTTCTGTAAAAACAACCATGACTTAAAGTAATAACTGAGACAGTTGATTATTGAGAAATGACATTATTTGAACTTTTACCAGTGGCCAAATAATAAATCACATCCTGATATTTCCTCACTAAATTTTAATAACTTTTTGAAGAAAAGTATTAAACAGTAAGAAATATTCCTTGTGAACACAGCAGTTCACAAGGAATGTTTCAGCATAAGTAGCTTTCCTTGAAGGAAAATCACCACCATATCACTCACCATCTTACATTAATATATTCTCTAAACTATCAATTATAGTTATTTATAATATATCTACTATTCACCTATTTTCTGATCATGCCAAGGGCTCTGCATCTCGAGATTCACTTTATCTGTGCGACAAACTACTATCCTTGTGTGTTTTTTACAGCATTTTGACAATGAAAAACATGTGGACAAACCAACTGTTTTACTGTTTACTGCATCTGTACCCATCCTCTCTTTCCTCTCACTATCTCTGAACACAAATCACATTGTCTCATTGTTACACAGAGCCTGAATGGATAAGTAACAATTTAAGTGGAGGCCAAAGAGTGAATGTAGGTGAGAAAGTAGAGATAAAGGTGCCAAAGCATGGAAGTGTATATGGGAGATAAGTAGAGGGGAAAAAATGGTGATAAGAAACACAAAGAGAGCAAAGAGTGATGTGAAGACAGGATGTGAAAGACTGGTTGTAGGCAACGGGAAAGCTAAGAGGATTGCAGGTAAACATGGGGAATGTGACATGAAGTGAAGTCAGTCATGATGGCTGTAGAGCAGAAGAGGGCAGTCAGATTGCTTTGCTGCACTCTGCACCAATTTGTGTGCTTCCGTGCCACCTATAGGCTTCACAGGGCAAAGCAAAAAGGGGTAAAGTAACAAATAAACAAATAACAGGGGTATAAGTTGGGATGTAACTATAAACATTACATTTTGTCTTTATTAATGGAATAAGGTGAGATTAAAAAGAGGCAAACATGACAATGGATGTTTAAATGTTTTCCTGCTGTGCTGATAAAGACATCTTCATTTATCTTCTATGAAAAGTTTTATTTCAGTAATCTCTTTCTGCCAGAAAAGCTGCTGTTCAGACTCCCACCACCTGTTGTCTCTGTGCAAAAAGCAGTTTTCACAGTGAAACTAAAGATGACCCACCTTCATCCTCTCAGAAAGTCTGATTATATTTTTCTAATTTGCTCTGCTGAACATGTTAAGGAAACAAATGCTGCATAGACTGTTTTTCCACACAAAATAAACCAGACAAACCATGAAGTCGAAGTACATGAGCTGAAATAGGAAAAAGCATAGAGAAATGACATTTTTGTCCATCTATGTGTGTGTGTGTGTGTGTGTGTGTGTGTGTATAGGGAAGGGGGGATGCTTGATTGTCTATACATCTCATATCTCATGAACCACTTAATGGATTTTAATAACATTCTCAGAAAGCAATCATGCTGTTGACATTTACAACTGATTAACTTTTGGAGTCAAGCTGGTTCAAGATGGCTGCCACAGCAAAACAACCTTAGCAAACACAAAAATGGCTATAATTCAGTAAATTTTAACAAGGTCTCACAGACAGTCACAACACTTACTCCAAGGGCTAACAGACCATGCAAGATTAAGATCTCTCAATATTGTGCATAATTTTATTTTTTATTTTATTATAAATTTATTTTCAAGGTTTTAATTTAAAAATGTATAACTCCATCCCTTCTCCTTGTTTTAGTCTAAAACTCTGGCATGAGAGGTAGTGGGTGATATGCATTCCTTTAAGGAATGCTAAGTCTTTATTTTAGGAATAATTTATTCTTAGGTTGGTTGATAATAGAAATATAAATTACATTAAACTTGTCTTTTGTTGAAGAGATATTTAAACAAAGTAAGTTTATATGTAACTTGGTTGTGTTTAAAAAGTTAATCCATTTTAAAACCAAAAAAAAAAAAAAAAAGCCCTTCCTAAAAAGACCAGTGTTTTTAAGTGGCAATGACTAAATATAACGTGGTTAATGTGAACCCCAAGTTGGGAAAAAAAACAGAACTGTCACCCGGACTAATCAAAACCGTGATGACTACACAATGTGCTCCTTTCCTGTGAGATGAACACCCCCGTCCCACCACTCTCCAGCCAAGGCATGTCACTGCTTCAAAAATATCCTACTGTCATTACAAAGAAGATGCTGCAGAGGCAAAAAGCAGCATCTCTCATTTCAGGGTCTTTTCTTATGCAATTGTCGACATCTGTGCGTAAAAATGTGATTCTACACTTTGTCCCTTGAAGTGTGGCGTGTGGCAATGCAATGATGGTAGAGGGTTTGATAATTAGATGAGGCGCTCTCTCATTCTCTTCATCTGCCAGCTTCGCGAATGCGCCCTTTCACTGTCTCAATCCCATAACATGACTATCTCTGAATGGTTGCTGTCTGTGTCTCCTCTGCTGTTACCCTCTGGCTCCTTCTTATTTTGACAAACTAGGGCATGAAAATGAGCCTCCATGCTGCCAGGAGAATGCTAAATACAGGGCTTCTTTTCTTCAGCTGTGATTCTTTAATCAACTTCCCCTTATCTCAGCCCTGCATCCCTTGTTCCTCTCTTTTCAGAATGTAATGGAGAAGAAATCTGCACACTGCCAACATCCTTTTTCTCTTAACACCACTCCTCCGCTCTCCTCACTTGCTTCTTCATTTGTCCGACGATGTGTTTCACACTCTCTCAATCTCTGAAACGCTGTCTTGCCACCTTGCTTATACTCTGCCAAGCTGCATCTTTTTCTTCTTCATCCTTTCCTTGTTTTGTGTCTTTCACCTGTCACCCTATTCACACTCTGCCTTTACTCTTCAGTTGGTCTCATCTCATTTTTCATCCAGTTTCTGCTTGTTTTCTCTTCTTTTCTTGAATTTGTCTGTGTTTTGTTCTCTTTCTTATCTGGTTGTCCTCATTAAATGGTTAAAGTTGCATAAACATAGGGCTGGCTTTACACCAGCATGGCTTGTGTATTGTGGAACATCTTGATTTTTATTTCAGCTGGTGACAGATTTAAACATCCACATTGACTGCATTCAGACATGCTGCAGCTGTGTAAGTTTTGGAAAGATGCCTAATTTCCTGATATATAAGCTAAGGGTCAAAGAAGCTGTTCTGGGCAAAATAGAAACAACTAAACTACTTTTTGAACATCAATTTAAAACTACTTTTCAATGGAGACTTGCCAATCATTAAGACTTACAAGAGCTAAGATGAGGCTGGTTTCTTTACAGATAAGGAGCCAGCATACAGAACACAAACAAAGGTGTCTTCTCCCTAAACACTGCAGCTCGAGAGAAGTCTGCTGTAGTTGCGACCAAGTACAGGAATTAGAACATTAAAAGAAAGCTATAATGGTAAATAGGATAACAACTTCTTTAGCCTTTAGCACTATGGTAGAAAATTAACTTTTTACATTGACATTTTTGTTTTTAGTGGTAGATGTGATCATATGACCAGTTTATCATTGCTAATAGTCCATTTCACAAAGCATAGTCAACCAACAAACAAGCACATTTGGACCAGTTTTTGAATTAATCAATAGTGAGGTTTTCAGATCTGGACATTTGCCTCCTGTTAGAGGAACCTTCACATGCAGGTGTCAAAATACAGATCCTGTTCTTGAGATGGGTTAGAGACATCCACAACAGATCAGGTGTATTTGATATAGGTTGGAGGTGGCCACAATGGCTTTGTGACTATTTTGAGAGAAAAGCTGCCACTGAAATTTTTCCAACATGCTCAAAACTCAAGCGACAGAGCTGCATGCCTTTGCAACTCATACAAGGAAGTTGAGAAACCTACAAATGTCTCATGACATTCTAGAGACATTCAGGAAGCTCCTTAATGAATACTAATTGCTAACTAGTCACAGCCCAGTGAGACACCGCCTTAGGCCAGGTGAAGATAGAGACAGTGTCAATGGTTGACATATGAAAGGGTAAGCCAGCTTTGTGGATTAAAAGTATGATGTCCTGGTGACAGATGGTCTGTACGACCACTAATCATTGCAGTCAAAGTACCCTTTACCAACTTTGCCAAGATATGTTCTTCACGTCTCCTTTGGTCATTAATGAAAGCTGATATCATTTTGGGATGTAGCTGGCTGTGGCTATATCAAAGGAATATTTTCTGAAAGAGGCTTTAGTAAATTATCTACAACAGTTTTGCTCCCACTTGTCTTTGTCTCTACTTCTGCTGTAATTATTTTGGTCAAAGAAATTATTGTAAACATGAGTTACTATAGTAGTTTTTATTTAGCAAGATTCAATTCTAGGACTGTCCTTTAACAGCAGCATCGTTGCCCCAAAGTACAAATCAAAGCAGTGTTTGCATCACACTTCATATTCAATCCATGAAGTTTTAAAAGACAGAGCAGCTGTTGGGTTTGGTTACAAGTCGGTAAGCAAAGGCAGGCAAAGGTAGGCAGACACGAGTCAACACTTTTCCATTCCAAACCTGCTGTTTGGCCTCCAGCCCTTTTGTATGAGTCAGGTTTCGTTGCACCAGGCACCCATTTTATATCCCCTTTTATTCAAACTGCTCTGCAACTGCATATTGCCAGTTAACCATCAGCAGCTGTCACTGACGTACCAGTCTTGCGTCAGTACTAAATGTTGTAAACGTCATTCCACAGGACTTTATTAGAAGGGCTCTTCAAAGAAAAGATGTTTGATTCTCATACTTCCAGAACAAAAGTATTAATGTGAAATGTTGCGAGTTTTTAGAATTCCAAATAATTCACATTGAAAAGATGCAGAATCTTATTTATCCATTAGAGCCTAACATTAGTTAAGTTTGATATGGATTGAAATTTCATTTTACCTGCTAGTAAATTCATCATATCATTTACTGTCTACTGCTTAGTGGTTTTTCTATTTTTTTCCTATTTTATGTATTTTCTTCTGTTTTGCCACTTCCTTTCTCATCCTTGCAATCATTAATGTAGTCTTTAAAACGGTCTCTTCTTCACCTTTGGTTTTTGTTCTTTAATGCTAACAAATTTTTGAGAACCAACAACAACCCACAACTATGTTATGTGATAATCCAAGAATGACAATTACTAAGTTTAATGTTAAAATGCACAGATTTACAAACTTTGAATTATTATGTCAGGTTTAACTTGCAAATCTATGTCTCTTTTCCTTCATCTTAAAATTGGCTTCAATAATGTTCATGAAATCAGCAGGTTCAAAACCAAAAATTAATTAAAAGTGCATCTTCTCTGAAAATCAGTGTTGCTTAAATTGTGGAAAATTGTTTTCTTGTCAGATTTTGTTTATCTGTCCATCATTTTTGACAGATAAGGTTACATTAAAGCTGAACTAATGATGACAATTTCTTTTTGAGTTATTTGGCACCGTTAGAGGATAATTAATGCTTTCAACTGCAACAAAGTGCTGTATAGTTTTCTGTCAGTCATAGAAATAAAATGTCTGATTTTCTTACAGTGCCAGCAGAATGTCAGGCCACAAAAGAATTTAAAATAAAAAGTACATGTCACTCTCAAAACTTTTATTTTTGTCTATCAACTGAAGATTAAACAAAAAACAATCTTAAAAGAAAAAGTTTATTTTATATAGTTTAATATAGACTGACAAGGACACCAAAATATATATTTTTGTTGTTTTGAACAAATGGTTAGCAATTTTCATTTTGTTGTTTGACTGTTAATATACGCTCAACGTCCACTTTATTAGGTACATCTTGCTAGTATGGGGTCGGACCCCCTTTTGGCTCAGAACTGATTCAACAAGATGTTAGAAACATTCCCCACATATTTTGGTTCATATTGACATGATAGAATCACACAGTTGCTGCAGATTTGTCAGCTGCACATCCATAATGTTAATCTCCTGTTCCACCACATCTCAAAGCTGTGTGACTGGATTGAAATCTGGTGAAGGTGGAGGCTGCTGGAGTCCAGTGAATTGAGACTCACAAGATAAGGCAATGCAATCATTTATTGTCCAATTCTGCTGCTGTTGCCCACCTGCTTCAAAGTTAGTGTTCTGCATTGAGAGATGGTATCCTGAAAACCTTAGTTGTAACAAGTGGTTATATGAGCTACTGTTGCCTTTCTAATATCTTGAACCAGTCTGCCATTCTCCTCTGACATCAACAAGGCATTTCTGTCCAACAACTACCACTCACTAGATATTTTCTCTTTTTTAGACTGTTCTCCGTAAACCTTAGATATGATTGTGCGTAAAAGTCTCAGTAGATCAGCAGGTTCTGAAATACTCAGACCAGCCTGTCCAGCACAACCAACCACGCCACATTCAAAATCACTTAAATCCCCTTTCTTCCACATTATGATGATCAGTTTGAAATTCAGCAAGTTGTCCTCATCACATCTAGATGCCTAAATGCATTGAGATGCTGTCATGTGATTGCCTGATTAGCTATTTGTGTTAACAAGCAATTAAATAGGTGGGCCTAAAGTGGCCAATGAGTGTATTTAGCCAGGGGCCACAACATTTATTCATGACTCCAAGCAGCTCTGTCTTAATGTCATTATCTGTGAAGTTTAAGTTTTAAAATTTCACTTCCAATGCAGTTGTCCTGATGTGGGAGAAATAGTTTTTCGAGAATGAAAATTATCTGCATTAGTTACATTAGTGGTAAGGCTCTGTTCTAAGAAACACTGTGTACTTACACAGCAGCCTAATGCTCAGTGGACACCATGTTTCACATGAACAATTATTACTGTAACTCAGCATGCTTACACTATGTTATGAGTGGCAGGAAAGACAAGAAAATATGAACATCTAATAATCCCAAAAATTTGGGACTATATCAAGTAAAAGAGAAACAAAAACACTTCAATAGAATTAAACTAGCACTAGCACTTACTCCTGTAGCACAATGTCGACAGCAACTGTACAAACATTTTTGATTGGAGCTACATGTCCTGTTGACACAATCATTCTTTACGATGGGATCAACAAGCAGATACAGTATCCTGAATCATGCATAAATTGGAGTCTGTAACAATGAACACGGTAGATAAAACAACCCAATGGCTCTCCTTAGTGATTATACTAAGCTTAAATGTATTCTTTTACTCCGGGAATGAAGAGGGCTATGATTAGAGCTACCACAAAACTGCTAAAGATTGGAAAAAATATATAATTAACTGTAAAAACAGTTTTTTGTATATGTTATAATATAGTTTAAAGCATATTTATATGTAAAGTGGGAGTAAGACTAGGTTAAATTTGGCCAACTTTTTTTTTTTTTACTGCTAGAACATAAGTCAATATTGGCTGATTTTCAAGATGTTCTGCAGCCTGACTTTTTGCTCTGCTGATTTGCAAATCAGGAAAAAGAAAAGAAGCAAAACAAAGAAGGTTAAAGCTGACAGCACAGCAATCAGTAAGCACCCCAACCTCTTGTTTCTGTGTTTCTTTTGCCCTCTTTGTCCTGTTCAAATTTCTCTTGTTCAATGTTGTTGTTTAGAGTCTGTGTATTTCTATTGTATTTTCTCATCTTTCGTCTTTTAGTGAAAGAAAAGACTGAACCCAATCACTCTGTAAAAGGGTTCAAACTTGTGTCAGACACCGGTCCTCCCACTCTCTCTGTCTCCCTTTCTCACTGTGGTCAAACATTTCCATGGCTCTGTCAGGCGTTCAGACCAGCCACTTCAACATCAGGTTAAGCCTTCTGCATCCAGCTCTTCCACCTTTCCCATCATCCTATACTGTACTTGTCTTTCCAGTTATGGTTAAGATTTTTTAATTATTATTAAATTTGAGCTGTTTGACTTGTGTATTTCTATTTGGTGTCAAAAAGTAGTTAAAATGTGGCCCCATGTACTGTGTAAATGCTTCACATTTAAAGATCAAAAAAGGTTTTGTTTTGGGTTGTTTTTTTTCAGACTGCAAAGAATATTGTAACTATAAATTTGATTATAATAGGGATGAATGACATAATATTCCTTAAAGAAATATACCCGCTACCTCTCATGGCAGAGTTTAAGACTAAGATCATCATATGTTGAGAAATTGTATCTGTTTTGGTCAAACCTAAAAAATAATTATGTGCGATCTCATCCGATATTGAGAGATATCACGCTTGAAGTATGTGTCGTGAATGACTCCCACCTACAATCACATCAGTTTTTAGCTCTATGTCTGTAAAAATGACTGAGGCAGACATTTTTGTGTTGGTTAATGTTGATTATCTGTGGGTTGGGTTCAACTGTAGATGTACCTCCAGTGATTTCTAAAAGTTTCCCTAATATCCGTCCAGTACTTCATGAGCTTTTTGCTAACAGAGACAAACACACGCAGACAAAAACATTGTCTGTGCCCCTTTTGGCAGCAGGTGATAACGATACTGGAGCAGATGAGAAACTGAAGTGTTAATGGAGACTTGAAGAAAGCTGTACTGTAAGGAAAATATACCATACCAGACAGAAAAAAAACAAGATAACAGATTTCCTCTAAAATTACACCTCTTAAAAAAGCTCTGGTATTCAGAAGTGATTTAGATGGATTATAATTACAGCTGGCATCAAAAGATCTTTCTTCTAAAGACCCAAGTTTCAGTTTTACTCACCCATAACAAATGTCACTTCATATTATTTGCTACGAGGTAATGTTATATCAACATCTTGTGGTCGTCTTCTTTTTTGCTAAATGACTTAAAGTACCGAGCACAGCAGCTCCTAAAGACTGGATTTAAGCAAAACAAATTCAGTTTCCATTGTCTTAACCTGAATTTAACTATATTTTTAATAATCATTTGTCATCTTCAACACATAACACATACATTACTTTGAGCTTTAACATTATAAATTATATAAATTATAAAGAGCTACAACTCAGTAATTATTTATCATATGATTTCTGTAAAGTCTGACTGATGAGCAATTCGTCAAGAAATGCTAGGTCTTTTTTTTACTTGTTTTGCATTGAAAACCATGATTCATGTCACCTTTTAGTTGTCACTCAGTTTGAATTTCTGTTTGGATAGGTTTAAGAAAAGAACATTTTTGACATACATTTCAATCTTTTAAAATCCTAGACGTTCCTCTCAAAGCGATGCATGACGTGGAGAGAAAGACACAGTGTTCTTTTATTAAATCTGTGAATATTAAATGTAGAAAGAAATGTGAATCCCTGGCGTCAAAAATGAAAAATGGCATGAATCTTCTCCTGGGATCAACGTTGGCCCACTAAAGTAAATCTTTGAAATTAAAGTTGAGCTTTAACATTTACCATTTCTATAAGACTTTGAAACTTGACAAATATAAAAGCATTGTTCATGAATAGTGACAGTCTGGAGTTCTTTTATCACCAGGTATAAGTTAATTTAGCTTTGGATCTGTAAAATGCACAAATGCAAAGGGCAGCAGACAAAAGTAATCGAACGGGCTGAGTTTCTCTGTTTGTGGCAGGATTTCTCATCTTTTTGCAATGATAGGGTAAAAGAAGGTCATTTTCTTGTTTTGTACTCATGTCAGCTGATTCCTACTAAGGGAACAAAAAACCTAGCAGACAAAGAAAATAATCCTGTTGGAGCTGGAAAAATTATAAAAGGAACATCAAAAATTATTCATGAAATTAGAGCTTGTTTTGTATTGTCTTCTTTAATTAGTGATTTTATCTGAATGTGATCAGAGACCCACACCTCAGTCGGAATATTACGGTTTTATGCCACTGCCCACTTAACATGTAAATTGTGTTGTGAATTTTCACTGGAAAATAGTTTTGTAATACAGTTCATTTCCTTTTGTACATATCGTGTAGACATCCAGTGAATATTTCCTGGACATGTCATAAATATTCATCCAGTGGTTATTTTGCTTCAAACAGGAAAAATATTTAAGTTCTTGTGCAATCTACTAGTGCACAGAATATGTGTTGGGAATTACTCTCAACTAATACCACACCAAATGTTTAGATCAATGTCTGTAAAACTGATCAAGTTTTCGCTACTTTTGTGCGTTTCCTATGTTTGTTTTGCTGTGGTGGCCATCTAAACTCAGATGTTCATCCAAAGATTATTTTCTAAAAGTTTCATCAAAGTTTCTTTAGCGAACCATCATTGTTGCTTTCACTTTTCGGCAGTGGGCAATAACATCAAGTGTTGGACTGAATAAATGTACCATGTATTTAGTGTGTCTTAGCACATTTATGATATATAAAATTATCTTTATATTGTGTCTTTCAAAGCACAGTAGATCTCTTCTAAGAAAAATGCATTTCTTTAACTTTAGGTTCAAATGTGGCATTAAAATGCCCTTTTTAGTGCTAGGGTGGTATGAATGTCTCATGAGAATTTATGTTAATATTTGATATGTTAATATTTGTTTTGCTTTCAGCGAATGAATAATGCAAAGAACTGAACTGAGCATTTGTGCACACTGGTGTTTTTATTGCTGTACTTATGATGATTGTTCCCTGAAGACTTTTTTTTTCACTCAATGTGGCCCTAGGTGTTTATTTTGGGGGGCGAGCTCAGTATAACTTTAGCTTTAATAACAGCCCTGTCACTAAATCACACTCAAATAAGAAGAATATCTATTCACACACTTTTATTGTTGCTTATAAAAACACAATGACACAAACGAGGAAAAAGTGGTCCTATTCATAAAAAACATGCATAGTATCACAGCATGAGCCATTGGATAATTTGAACGCTCAACAATTAAAAACAATTTTCCATAATATTGGTTTTGTATTTAATCATTTCCCCGACTCAGGTTATGTAATGGCTATGGTCAGGTTATGCAAATACAAAAATTGCTATAATTTTGTTAATTTTACAGATAGAGATAGAATTAGATGTGGTAGAAGCTAAGTGTCATCTCCAACACACACTGAGAGCTAATTCAAAGTGCTAAATTTGGTTCTAAAACTTTGCCGTTGACTTTTACAACTCTGCCTGACTGTGAGCAAAACATTTCATGAACCACTGAATGCATGTTAATGAAGTTTTCTGAAATTAATTATTGGATGTACGTCTCCAACTCATTCACTTCTCAAGTCAACCTCTTTCAAGATGGTTGCCACAGCCAACTGACCTTGTAAAAACACCAAACTCGATCAATTTTATAGATTTTAAGGAAAAAAACTGTGTGGTAGTAGCTGAGAATCACCCCTAACACATAATATAAGCCTGCCAATTTTGCTTTAAACCTTGACATTAACTGTTGGAGTCAACTGTGTTTGAGAACTATCTGAGCAAAAACAGATCATTCAAGATATTACATAAGACTGCACATGATGTTAGTTTCAACTTATTACTAAAATGGCTACAGTTTCTGTTCTTTCATTATAAGGTGATCTTAGTTTAAAACCCTGGCATTAAAGTCAGCGGGTGATATGCATTCTTTCAAGAAATGCTAGGTCTTTAATTGAAAACAACCTATATGTTCACAAAGAGGATAAAACATTGTACAGGAGAACAAGCTTGGAACCATAGTCGAGCCAAAAGATTACACTTTCTGCTAAGAGTTTAACCTCTTTAGCAGATTAAAAGAAATATGCTCGTACATTTACACAAGAATTTGCAAAGAAAATAAAGTGCAATTTTCATTATTTTTTAATTCCCTTTGCCATTTTCTTTAATCAAAAAAACTGAGCTCCAGATTTATTATATTTTGTGTGATAAAAAGGAATAATCTCTACCAGCTGTTTTTATTTAAGACCTGCAGCACAACACCCAACATTTGAATTGGCAGCAATTTAGAGCCAATGATTAGGTTTTTAAAAAAACTTGTGATTAAATTAATATTTTAGTACAAAAAGAATACAGACAAAAGGCTAACTGATTAAAAAAAATGTCCAACTTCTCCTTGAAACGGTTTATGTGAAAGGTTTTCTTTTCATTGCAATAAAAAGGTGGCTGTGGAACTACTTTTTATATACCTTGTTACACTATTAAGGGAGAGTTTTATTCTCAATAATATTCTTATTGTTGACTTCAAGGTTTTATCTTTGTATGACACCAACAATCACAACAGATTCTGTTTGGTGAAATTTAAAGTATTCCACCGCTAACATACTTTTTTTGAAACCTTTTATATTTTATAGCTCATAACTCTTTTATTTTTATTTATTTATTTTTTTACCAGTGACAGCTTGTTTTGGCATATTTTTTGTATAATACTGTAGATAATAGACATCCAATGGTTACTTTTTGAGACTTTGGATAAATCAATCTAGTGGTTCACGAGATATTTTGCTAACAGACAAAAACAGACAATTGTGTGCTTGCCCACCTTTTCTGGTGGTAAATACGCCACAAAAAAAGGCTGAATATTTCCATTCAACCTGTGATGAAACAGATAAAAATAAATTGCTGTTTACCTCCCTCACAGTGATAAAAAAAGCATTCGCTCTGCATTTTCTATCTGTGATGATCTGTCTGACTTCAGATGGTCCAACTAATAAGGATGGAGTAGGTTTGACCCGTGAGCATGTTCTGAGCCTCCTGTTTAGACTCATCCCAGCACTGTAAATAAACACTTATTAGCAGACTCATTTTTAATTAACCGGCTCAAAACATTAATTAGCATATGATTTTATTTATTAACATGGAAGTGGGCCACCAGCATCAGTCGTTAGGTGAATGAAACGCTGACTTGTTAGCCGTTCTCGGTGTGATGTGATGTGACACGACAGACCGAGGGGGGGAAATGAGAAAGATAGAAGGTTAAATATGCAAATGAATATGTAGTGCTGCTAAATAAATAAAAACAAGTGTATTCTTCTGGAAAAAAAGGGTACTGATGTGTTTGAAGTTTTCATTCCTTAGAGACTAGAAACTTGCAGACTTTGAAGTTATTCAAAAACACACCTTAGGCATTTGTCTGATAGTCCTCTTAACTACAACACACTGTAAAGTTAAACTGTATTATCGCCCGTTGCCAAGGATGAAAGGACAATTATGTTTTTGCCTATGTGTGAGTATTAGTTTTTACTGTTAGCAAAAAACCTCATGAGTCAGTGGACAGATTAAAAAAAAAACGCTCAGAAACTAATCACTGGATGTACAACTGATTACTTTTTGAAAGCAACCCCGGTCAAGACAGCTACCACAGCTAATCAACTTGTGGAAGCGCAAAAATGGCTACAAATCAGGCATTTTTACAGAAACTGAGCTATGATTAGCTGTGTTTGTACCTGAGACTGATCTTCAAAACATACTCTGAGTATTAACTGATTGCTCAAGATCTGTTCTTAAAATTGTCATTAACTATTAGTCAACTCTGCCTGTTTGTTAGCCAAACATCGTATGAACCACTGCATGGATTTTAATGAAACTTACGAAAAATAATCATAGGTTGTACCCCTATGACTGAATAACTTCTGGATTTAACCCAATTTAAGTTAGCCGCCACATCCACCTTACCTTTGGAAACAAAAGTTGCTACAACTCAATCAATTTGACAGATATTAAAGTAAAATTATGTGTGGTTGTAGCTGAGCATGACCCCCCAACACATATTCTGATTGCAACAAATTGCCCAATATATTTGCTTAAAACTGTTGGTGTCAGCCCTATGTGTCTGTTAGCAAAGTACCTCATGAACACAGGCTGGATTGTAATCAAACTCTCAGAAAGTAATTACTTGCTGTACATCTACAACTCATTAACTTTAGGAGTCAACCCATTGTAAGATGGCTGCCACAGCTAATCGACCTTTGCAAACACAAACATGGCTAAAAGTCAACCAGCCAGTTTTACAGATATTAAGCCGATACTTGGTGTGGTTGTAGAAAACAGTCATCCTCAACTGTGCATAACTTCATATACAAGGTTTGACCAAACAAATAAAACTCAGCATAAAATAATCTTAGTTTAAACTCCGGCCTGAACGATGGTGGGTGAATGCATTCCTCTAAGGATTGCTAGGCCTTTAATCAGAAAGATTTTTGAGTTTACATTATAGTTATACGTGAAAAGACTTGTAAGATATAAAATTTAGACCTTTTGACAGTTAAAAATTGTCTTTTGCTGCACTTGCTAAAGGCACCTCAGTTCATTTCCAGCTAAAGTAAGTTCTATAAAACAATGGATTGCAGTAATTTAAGAATACCCCCCGTATCTTTCTCATAGCTCGGCCCATTACAGGAGACTCTGCTTCATCAGCTGAATTCTGCTGGCCAGGAGGAATATTATCTGGCTGGCCTATGCTCCCAATCATATAGCTGTATACTGTTAAAAGTAGAAATTTTATTGTCTCATGCAGTGATAAAGAGCAGCCTGTGAAGGCAGAACAGTAAGATAATAAAAATGGAATGGGAATATTCAAACAGGAAAATTGGAAACAGCACAAAGTAATATGAGCAAAAAGGAAACGGTTTGATGCTTATTGGTGGTAGAATTTCCAAGATTCAGTTCAAATTAAAGAAAGTGAAGGACACTTAAAAGAAATGAGTCGTGAGGGAAAGTTTTTTTTTTCTTTTCCTTTTTTTTTTCACTCCGTCACGACTCTGTTCATGACTGAACTTCGGAAATGAATAAACTCATTTATAGCCCTCTATTATTTATAGTGGTCACACATTAGCAAAGATCTTTCCAACATGTGTAAAAATAATTTATACTAATTTTTAAAATTGTATTTGTGTATTTTGCAATTATCTTCAATTCATACTTTTTATGGAGATTTTTTGAAATGTTCCCAGCACATTAAGTATTAATGTGTCTAATTGCAGTAATAAATCTGCTCTATTCAACTATTCCAAGAGGCAGTGTGATGAGCGCACTTTACATAAAGGCATTTAGCCATCATTAATAGCATTAACCATGGCTGTGCTTTACCTGATAAAACCTTTTGAGAGTTTAAATAGAGTAGTAAAGCTTACCTGTTGTATCCTTGAATTGTACTTGTTTAATAGTACATGTAAAACAAGTGAAAAAATACAGAATTATATTTTGACTCATAAGCTTCTGTAATTTGCTTTTTTTTGGAATGAAGCTCTACCTTAGACAGCAATATGTGGGTCATGAAACTAAGTGGGTTCTTAGTTATTTCCAGATACGAAAATAAAACTATAAATGATTGTTAATATTGCCTGTTTTGTCTTACCTGTTACAAGAGACATTTATGGTAATCATAAATGGATAAAAATCTGTTATTGAGACCATTTTTAGTGTCATATCGCCTTAATTTATTTAACTTTTTAAATGCTTGCATACTTTAATGAAAGTTGGGGTCACAAGTCTCTTTCAGTCGAAAACTTTGGAAACACTGGGTTAGAATAATGTTCTGCCATTAATAAACTTTTTTTTTAGTGCTCTTCAAATTGAACTTCTTGCTTTTTGAAATACTCCAAATGTGTTCTAATGGATTCAAGACAGGCAATTTGTGAGGTCAGGCCAGGTTAAAGTTGTCACTTTTTTCTCTTCAGAAAGATTTGTGTGCTTTGTATAATATTCATGCCTGAATATTATACTTCTACAAAATTATGGCCCCAACTTTGCTTGTGGTCACATAGCCCCAATATCAGACTTTTACCTCTGTGCTTCAATATCTATCCTGTTAGTGTTCACCACTGCAAACATGCTGGAATCATTTAATAAATCATTTCCTGCAACCAGCAAACAACTCTGCAATATTGGCATCACAACTTCTAGGCTATCTTAGAAAAACCTTGGCATCAATAAGGAGGAAGTGGCCTACAGTATCTAAACATGTCAAAGTGTATTTTATCCTCACAGTTTAGAGTTTAGGTTTATTCAGAAACTGCATCTGTAAGGCGACTGCTTCCACGTCTACCTTTTGACTGAGTAGGGAGCAATGCGACAACAAAAAAACAACTTTAGATTGCAGAATCTCAGAGTGATTGACAGCCAACAGTAGACAAAGATATAATGCAACAGGTTTATGTGTCGGTGGATTCTTGTGTACGTTTTGGGTCGTATATGTGGAAGTCTGTTCCATAGATAAGACTATGGTCCAACTACTAAACAATTCTTCCTAAAACCAACAAGAAATCAAAGACTGAAGACGTAACACAAATAAATTGAAAAAAAAATACTTGCTTTTCTGTTTTTTTCAGAACTCTTAGAAATGCTTTTGTTTTGTTTTTACCTTTTTATTTGCTGCTCTTAAAATGTGGTACTCACAGACAAGATTACGGATGCAATACAAGTAATTCCATGTTTAACAGTTCTTAATTATTTTAACAGTATTTTTAATTGTTTTTGCAGTCCCTTAATTTATGCTACATTTTCATGTAAAAAAGATCAAAACAATGTGACAAATGACATAGTACCCCTCAAAAGTGCAAACACAAAGAAATAGTCAAGTTTTACAAAACAGTTCAACTTTTAGTAACCTGACAATCTGTAGTACTTTCAGAAAGGGCAAAACTTTCTGTTCTAATTGTAACAAAAAATAAATTAAAAACTTAAAAAGTGTTACAAATGAGGAAGAACTAATCTGAATTAAAAAACAGGTTTGGTCATGATTCCTGAAAGGCAAAAACAAAAAAAAACATCTGGAAATTAAAAAAGGTGCACAGAAATTCATTACCGGTTAAAAACCAACTGATGATGATAAAACAGAGGAGACCAGACAGCTGTTTTTGTTTGTTTTAACTAAACAATCTTCTGCTTTCACTTTTTGAACAACATAAGCAACAAAAAGAAATGACAGCTTTGTACATTTTTCACAAGAATGATGCTTATTAGGATTTTACTTGTTGGTGGTGGCAACATAACTAGTATCAAATCTTTTTTTAATAAAAATGATGAAAATTCCATTTGCTCCATTTTCCTGAACATTGAGATCTGAAAGTACTTGACAGAGTTGAGAAAAGCAAGAAGTGTTTTAAGGTCTGAATTCCATTAAAGTTTGTGGGAGTGTCTCCCTGGGGGGCATTGAATGATTAATACAAATTTGCAGAGCTTTCCCTGGTAAATTTCTGTTGATGTTTCCTGTAAAACTTCTAATCTATACCATCTCACCTCTAGATACAATCCTCTGGCTGTCATATCAAACTGAAATGTTGAAACATTTTCCTGATTGATTCCGTTTCATTCTCCCATTAATACACACACATGCTCTTTCACGCAGTTAAGGCCTAATTCATCACGAGACAAAAGCCTCTCCCATGTGATACTGCAGCTACAGTGATTATTCAGCTAACCCATTAAAATGTTTCATATCTTATCAGGAGGCAGCAAATTAATATTACAAAGGATTTATGACTATATTCACATGCATATGTGTTGAGTAGTTCAGTATGCTGCATGTCACTGTGCAGATTACTGTTGGCCTATGAACAAAAATGTGTGTTGTTGGCTTTTTGGCAGCATTGTGCCATGTGAAACAATGGTCATCAAAAGGTCCCAGTCATTGCTGCCAATCCATTTGCAACAATTAAATGTTACTGATGTGTTCATTACTCTGTTGGTATTTTTAGTACGATTCCAAATGGGTCACTTTTTCTCACCAATTTAGTCTCTTAATGTGACGGATTTAAATACTTATTTAAATGAGTGCAACACATGGTTTCACAAACAGATATATTCCTAACCTCACATGTTCCTCCCACATTTTGATTGGAATCCAGAAACAATATTGGCAAAAAGATGATTCAGTTGGCCCAAATTCTAGTGTAGGAGTTTCTGCTGTGTGAAAATATTTGGGTAACTTTTCTGAATTGGATTTTTAGGAGGACTGTTGAAATTAAGTCTGGTTGATCACCAACTGGCTGATTTACAGCCAGACTTGCACTTATCATTTCTCTTATTCAGGTGAGTAATTGAATAACCATCATAATGATTTAATGATGGACTTAGTTTGGTAAATGTACTAATACATGTCCTGATGCATGCTCAATAATTCAGGTAGAAAAATCTAACAACGTTGAGTCAGATTACTTCTTAGATGATACGTTATGTCTTTTATCCAAATGACTTCTTCAGTCTGAGGAACTGAAAGCTTATAAGCACACTGTCCTCAGACTGAAGAAGTCTTTTGGATAAAAGACAGAACATATCATCTAAGAAGTAATCGTCCAGTGGACCTGACTCAACCTTGAGATAGAAATACTCGACTGTCTAATTATATTGCAACAAAATTACAACTGAGTTGGTGTGGGGTTTTTCTTGACGCCACACCTGCCGCTAACCCCACTCTCCCCAAAAATGTAAAGAAAAAAGACTGAGCATCTATTTCTGCCACTCTAGTTTATTTTGAAAGGATTATTAGGTGGAAACTATGGTCATGGGTGACCTGAGCTTTACTGCCAGAATACATGTGTCCCCTCCACATTGATCCATTAGATCAATTAAAATGAAGGAATATAAAGAACCCCTGCTAGCATAATTAGCAACAGCACACATCTCTGTATCCAAAGCTTTTGTTTCATTAGAAAGTTTTTCGAGATGCAGAATTTGGAATGAGTAAACTTGAATTCACCACAAGTTCTAACTGTGTGGACACAGCCAATTTCTGAGCAAAAACATGAAACATACAACAGGTAGCTGGGATTAGTTAGTTCCTTAAAACTGCTTTTTCTGCTTTTAAAAAGTTTGTTGTGCTGAGACTTGTGCTGTATGAATTAGCCCTAGAGAAACCAGTTGGTTGAAGCCTAAACATTCAAAGAAAAAAAAAAATGGTGAAGGTTTTTTTTTTAATGCCCACCCCTGTTGCTCAAGGTTTTATTGAAGTGATTGAATCAATGTGCAAACTATGTGCAAAATTACTAGGATACACAAAGGGTTAAAATTAATCAGAAACAATGGCACTATTGTAATATATAACACAAAAATCCTTTTTTTATCTGTTGAACAACAAAAAAGCATCTGAAACAATCAATGGCAAAATAATTGTATATTTTGTGGGTTTTTGTTGTAGTTGTTTTTGTTTTTTCCAGGTAAACAAGTCATATGACTAGAAAACATACAGTAATAAAACCAGCATTTCTTCAAGGAATGCATATGGCAAAGTTTTAAACGAAGGTTTTGCATGAACTGTTAGTGCTCCGAGTATGTGAAACTCTGCAGGGATTTATCAAGACACCAGCAGCCACAACTCAACAGTATCTACAGGTTTTTCAGATGTATCAGTTCATTCAGGACTCCAACAGTACAAAGAACCTTTACAAGAAAAACTATTGTTCCATTTAATTTTTTGTTACTCATCAGTCAGTGGAATTCATTTCAAGACAACCTAACTGAAAAATCTTTGTTTGTACTGCAAATTGGCTCTCTTGGCCTGCAAAATGGATGTGATTCAGCAAATGTCAAATCAATAGCAGACTTCTGTGGTGAGCGATTGTCTTCCTGCCTTTCTGTTAGTATAGAAATGCTGAGTCAAGAGGCATATAGCACTATTTAGGATTGTTTCCACAGTATGCAGTTGATTGAGCCACTTACAAGTAATTGAGAGTGTGTTTGTAAGTTGGTGTGGCTTTTTTCAGTTCATGTGCTCTCACAATTAGATTGTTTATCTCTACAGCATGGGAACTGGGTTGTTCAGATTATAATGATGGAATTTATGTTTGGTTTTATCCTGAATCTTTCTTCTCTGCTGAAGTTTAGTATTAGGGTAATAAATGTAAGATTTTTTCACCTCAACTTTTCTATGCTGTTCACAAGTTTTTTCTTCTTCTGTCCTTTAGTTCTAGCTCTATATGGCATAATACTGA
Organism: Kryptolebias marmoratus; assembly: GCF_001649575.2. NCBI lineage: Eukaryota > Metazoa > Chordata > Actinopteri > Cyprinodontiformes > Rivulidae > Kryptolebias > Kryptolebias marmoratus. The sequence goes on along the minus strand of NC_051447.1, from coordinate 13,676,694 downwards.
GACAAGTTTGAACTGGAGACAAACAAAGAACTAATTCGGATGAAAATATTACCGCAATATGATTCATGACTGTAATGTTTATCCTTAAAAAGTTTTACTTTTAATACTTTGAACAGTCACCATTCTTAACACTATTTGCAAACTTATTGTAATCATTGTGCCACCAACGCTTTCATTGCAGGGCAGTTTTTCTTTAGATACTTTTGTTACAGTTCAGCTTTTCCATTTACTATATCATGTTTTGTCAAAACTGTTCGTCATACCCTCATTCTTTAATTATCTCCCAGCAATTTCTCAATGAACACAACATTTGTGATGAACTTTCAACCCCAACTTGACACCTGTAACTTGGTCCTGGGGAGACACATCTTGAGTCCTGGTTTTAGACTCTCTCTCCAGTTCATATCAGTGTTTTGTTTTTGTTTTTTTATTCTAAGGCCAACCCTGTAGAAGAGCACTTCAAACACAGCCAGTACCATGCACAGGTAGTTGTAGACTTCCAACTTCAGTTCTTGCGTCAACTGGCTGTAGTCACCAAACTGCATCCTTTTCTGTTGTGTTAGCCAAAGGCAGACCCACCAACTTGGGTCTTCTTTTGCATTCTCCTCATGGCATGAGCAATGGTCAGCTGGTTCTAAAGGAGAGCTTGCTTAGTCAGTACGAGGGGACCATGTATCAAAGCTTTGTAGTTGATCTGGAATTATTACCTTCAGCAGATGTCTTTGCTCCAGCAGTAGTCAGAGCCTGATCAACGAGCACCACATTCAGCTCATATTTATACACTGAGACACATGGTCTCTTAAGAAATGCTTAGCAATCACAAAGGTCACCTGACCTGTGTGATGGTCTTTCAGTGGTCCAAAGGGTCATTTAGTGAACTCCATTGGTCACTGAGTGGTGTCTGTTGGTAGCTCGTGGTCCATCAGAGATCATAGCTGAGTACAATCAGTGGCACATTGAGTAATCAATGGACTTTTCTCAGCAGGGAGGCATGTTTACTGTTGGCCTCTTAACAAATGCTCAAAGTCATGCAAAGGTCTCTGTGGATCCCAATGAAATTATCAGAAAATTGAATTTTCGGTCTCACAGCAAGTGCTCGGGATCTCCAGCGTGTTTCCACAGAAACAGTTTTTAGGGGTTGTTCTGATCTGTCTGACTTATAGTCGTTTAATGGTTGCCCAATGGTCTCTGTCATGTAAAACGGGCCCATGGATAGTCTATTTGTAATAATATCCTATTCAAAATAAATAAAATGTTAACATTTTCACTTTTTTTGCATACTATAAATATGGTTAAATGCAAAATTTAATTTGTGGCTGAGAAGGATCAATAAAGATCTTGAATGCAGTCACGTTTTTTTTATAAAATTACAAACAGATATGAAAAAATAAACATTGACTGCATATTCAGAACAAAACTTTGGTAAAGAATATAGATTTACATTTCTAAAACTAAGCTCTAAAAAGCTCAAAACCTAGTGTCTGCCTTTTTTTTAACATTTCCCTACGGAACACTGATGACTATATTGGCATATATTATCTCCAACTTACAAAAATCAATGTACTTCACTGAAGACTTTTTTTAAGAATATATTTTCCCCACTGACAGTTTCTTTTCTTCCTCATGCATGTTTTGTCTAGCTACCTTTCTGCTTTGTGACTTTTCACTACTCCACTCAAACAGTTTTTTTCACTCTGTCCCATTGGTCAGACCTTTTTTATTCTTTCTTTTTTCCAATTTTTTTGCACTCCATCTCTGCCATAATTTCCCACTGGAAAGCCGCAACACAGAGAAATCTCGACAATATGTGTACGTATGTGCGAGAGAAGCAGTGAGTAATCAACTGGAAAGAATTTCTCATTACACCATAATAAATCCAGGTGAGGTAAAGAGTTTTTCTGGGCAAATATACAGTGATGTAATGCATGTAATTCACAAGCTTTCACAACTTGCATATATTATCTTGTTCTACACTAATTGTAGCAACTGGTTCTATTTTCCCTTCAGCTGAAAAGCTGGATTTCTTTTTTCCCTTTATTTTTTTCGTCACTAAAAGATTCAAAATAAAGCAGATTCTCTGCAACTTAATTGTCAATGTGCAACCACAGACATGTTGACAGTGCAATTAATAGACTTGTCACAACTCCTAAAGAGTTTGTTACACTTCTGCACACATCTATGGAATATAAACACATATATGTGGTCTTTTTCAGTCAAGGCTGCTTTATGTTCTTTGTCACAGTTTTACAATACAGAATAAAGATGCCATTTTGTATTTCTACATACATTTTTGTGCATTTGTGATAAACAGAGTTGTACTGGTACACTCTCGTGTAGCACACTGACAGGAACGTGTTACTAGTTTATACTCGTTTAACACATCCAACAGGAAGTTCTATTAAGTATCCTGAGCGCTACAGGCTCCACTTTATCTTTGACCACAAAGGTCATTAAAGACACTCACCTCTCACACTCACTCACATTTTACCTTGGTGATTTCAGTACAAACACACCAGAGCTGCAAACATATGCTCATGCACAGGGACTTTTACCCAGTGGTATATCGAGAAACTGTATTTTTCCCTCCCCCAGCTCCCTTCCCTGTTTGTGTTAAGCAGTCTTCAGAGAAACGACATGAAAAGAGCGAGGAAAAAAGAGTTAAATATCTGTGGGATTTCTCCTAACGTCAGGAAGAAACCCCCACTGGTCAGCAGAACCTGCTTGCACTTGTCAAACTGTCTTGTTAGCCGACCTGCTGTGTGTGTGGTTGGATGTGTGTAAGTGTGTGTGTGTGTGTGTTTATAAGCATTGGATGTAACTATCGGTTTGTAACGCGTGTGTGTGTAAGAGTTCATAACGATCTGGTGAAATAGCTGGTTCAATGATTTCTTGTTCTGGAAAAGAGACTAGAACTTTGGCATAATTTATCAAATGCTCAGCCTTAAAGAACCACAAAACAGCTGCACCTTAAAACAATCCTTAAGTACAGACATGTATTTTTAATCACTTAATTCTGGTTGACAAATTGTAGCAACTCAGGTATACTGTCTCAGTTTCCTCATTAATATGCTGCACTTTACTCCTGGCACTGTTTAACTTGACTCTTGACAAATCTATAAAAGTCAAATTTTTCACTGTCTAGTCAGCAGTGCTTTTTGGGATTCTATATAAAGCTAGATCCAGTGAGTCTTTTGCAAAATGCATTGATATCCAATTAGGAACAGTTCCATAAAAGCATTTGAAGGCTGAACCCCAAAAAGCAACGATTAAGGCCCCATTACAACTTGCAATATTTTTTCTTCAATGCTTTGAATGGAACTTTACTCTTAAATTACAACTTGATTTTGTCAACTCAGATCCATTATTCTTTGGGTTCTGGGTATCTATTAGATAGGTTAAAATGAGCCAAAGCTATTTAATAATTATTATTAATTTCACAATGTGATTTACTATGCACGTGCCATTAGAAATAAAAAGCAATTAATTATTAGGTGATCGAAAATATACTGGAGTCATATAAAACTGCAGGAGGATTGGCCAAAGTACATGCAGAACAACCGTGACATTTCCTAATGTGCGTCATGGTCTAATAATTCCAATTTACATAATTTTCATAATGCAGCTGTTAGCATATGTTTTTGTTTGCCCTACATAATTTCCTGCCCCATGCCCAGAATATTGATGAAACCATTATTTGTTGCCATTTTTCAGATTCAAAGCTTCTCGAAAAAAAAAAAAAACATTTTTTTTTAATTGTACTAAATATTGAACTTTCCATTTACTGTAAGCTACAGTCGGATTCAAAGGGTTGTTCTGTAAATGGGGCAGTAATGTTAGTCATGTCTTAAATGGAAAATAGCAAAAATAAAACTGTCCAAGGTGCTTTTTGGGAAACTAGAAAAGGAAGAGCAGATGTACTCAAAAAATTCTTTGCAACCTTTTCCTTGGCCTCCACATAAGAGGAAAGAGTAAAAATAAATAAATTTCAAATCTAATATGTCACGGGGTAGAATGTCGAATGAAGGAATGCCCCCATTCATGCAGTGCATAAATAATAAACAAGGGCAGTATGGCTACTGCGGCTGAAAGAAAGAAAATCCATGAAGGAGGGCTCCTGCTGGATTTTATTCAACAAACAAAACCCTTACATACATTTAAATATACATATATGTGCCATGTCTAATATCCATGCAAATGAGAGCAAACTTCAAGAGATGTTTGATCAAACAGATGGACTCAAATCCATCACTAAATAGATGGCATAAATTTGTTTATAGCTGCTGCTGAAATAGCCCACAGATACAAAAAGACCATCTGGATACTTGTGGGTTTTCCAGCATTTTTACTCATCTTTTATTATCAATTACCATCACAGGATCTGATGTAGTGATTCCAAATGGTAGTGTTGATATATAATCAACCAGAAATACCAGGGCATTTATGTACCAGAAACTAAATAACTTGCATATCAAAAAGACTGACATGAAAATGTATAGTTAGTCCAACAACTTCCATGCTGTCCAATTTTCAGCTTTCATTTCCTTCATTAATGACAACACTGCAATAACTGAAAAGTTATGTCAATAAAGACCATTTGGCCAAAAACATTGTAAGTTGTGGTGAATTTTTATTACTGTTTATCCACACTGACAAGCATAATTTAGAATAAAATAAGACCAACATTCACTGTTGGTCCTTTTTTAAGTTTCTTATTTGCTAAGTTCAGTTTAACTTGTGTCAGACAAAAATAAAATAGCTGAGTATTTCTTAGGGAATTCATATTATATTGATCAATATTTCATAAATTTAAAATTAAGGCAAGCTCATCCCAGTCTCAATGAGCTCAAACCAGCACATCTCAATTCCAGCTTCCATGTTACTCTTACAGTCTGTGTCCAGTATTACATGTAGAAAAACATCAACTTTATACCCTCATCAAGCAAGAGCAACAAAATTGTGAGTAAACCACATCAAATACAGACTTCAGTCTCCAACTCAGACCTCACTCAACTTCTTCTCATCAATTTTCTGCATATTTTGCAACAAAAGCTCACAGATAACTTACTCTGCTGGTAGGTGTTCTCTAAATCAGGTGCCACCAACAACCAAGCCAAGGACTTGCACTTGCCCTTGGATTTGTTATAGATTATTTGGTACTGGGCTGCACAGAAAAATAAAAACTTCTCTTTACAAAACATCTATATGAATATTTGTATACACCGTGGTGTGCAAGGTATTTTGAAAAATAACCACTTACATTTGCACTTCTTTCCTGTGCTTGCCTCAGTCACTTTTTTTTCTCACATACTAGCAAACATAGAAGCAAACCCTAACACACCTTTCATACCTACAAAGTTCTCACTAGTCTGTGGAAAAGTTATCTTGTATGAAACCAGTCCACGATGCAAAAAAAAAGTAGAGACCTGTGCAATAAACAGTAAAAAAAAAGTAAAACAAAAACAGAATTTACGTTTCCGATGTACAGAAAAATTAGATGTAGGCATGCTGAACAACAGCACTAAACAAATAACATTCCCCCAAAGTGTTAACCTATGAGCTGACAGCTCAGCTGATTCCACTCTTCACACCTAACTGGCAGTCTAATAAAGGGCAAACTATTTAAGATGTTTTTTGTTGTGGTGCACTTGGTGCCTCCACTAAAAACCTTTTTTTTTCAACCACTAACCTAGATCCTCCTATCACAGTGTCTGACCTTATAAATGTCCTGTCTGTTTTCATTGATCCCTGCTCTGTTTTTTTACCCTTTGGGGTCTTTGCTCTTGCTCTCTTCACCCCAGGTTTTGAACAATTGGAGGAAACAGTTTGTGACACCTTTGAAGACATAGGGATTTTGGGATTTAAGAATCAAAATGCAATCTTATGTTTGCTGCAGAAATGCAAATATGATCTGGCTAAACTACTAACATAGCAACAATTGACTTATTTTACAATACTTTGATTGCCATCATAGATTTAGATACAGTATAGATCATTGAAAAACATGATTTTGTTGATCCACACTGGCCCACTCAACAGATCACAGTCAACTAAACTTACAAACTTTAATAACTTATTGAATGACTAGGACAGTTTTTGAGCTGCCTATGGTTTGAAAATAGGGGTCATGCTATCCCATGTTGTTTTGCATAGTGTGAATATTTGACTTTCCTTTGATGTCCCTCCATCATGAGATAATGACTGACTGTCAAAGCGACCCAGACAGTTTGCTCTCTGTTCACGGGAGGAGATGAAGAAAGAGCTGAAAAGCATCAGGACCACCATATGGCTATCTGATCTTTTAGCATGAACCAATCTGCCAAACCTGTTGGAGCTTGGCCGTGTTCTCCACAGGCTTCATTTCAAACACCTCGGATATCAGTGAGTCAGTGGGATAACTTTTCACAGATGCCATCACTATCCTGGAATCAGTCTACTATGTCAGATAGGTCAGATATAAAACAAAAGAAAAGAGCTTGTTGCAAAAATATGTTTCTTTTTTGGGGAGTGTTTCTGCAACCAACCAGAATTTTAAAAAATAAATATGACATTAAATGTTTTAATAGTGAAAAATGGTTGGTGGATTTTTGTTTTATCTGCAGGCTAAAGGCTACCTATCCAACCAAAGGGGGGCAGGGATGAAAGTGGTATTGATTTTCTTATTCAACACTCAGCAAGAAAGTAGAGGAGAATATTTTGCAAAATGTCAGACTGTTCCCCTAAGACATGGCGCAGTAGCCACAGCAAGGAATGAGTAAAGCATATTCCCCCCTGTACTTGTCTTATTACAGTGCAGATCATGCCAGCCACAATCTGGACACAGTCAAACTTGATCTTTTGTAATTCTCTCCCATTTCAGCTCTGCACACATTCAACACTGACAAGCCAACCACTGATAATGCCTAATTGAATCTTTGCAGCAAATGGTCTCCTGTCGCTATTGGCTTCCTACCACATTATGACAAGCCCAGGTGTTCTGTTACTGACAAATTGAGATTATGACCTGTTTTATAAAAGAAGAGTAAGGAGAATAAGATTTCTAAAGCACAAGTTTAGTTTAGTCTGGATTTGAGCTGCAGTTAATTCAATTGTAGTTTGCAGACTAAAGCAGGTAAAAGCCTAGTGGTTAGTCAACGATGAAAAGACCGATTAGAAATTAACTCTGATGGGTCAATGAGTGTCCCAGTCTCACAAAGAAATTGGCACAGTCACATAACAGAAATGGACAAGTGTCCCAATCCATGGTTAATACATGCGAGCTGGCAATTTATCCCTTAGTGGATGCTTTATACAGGGTGGTGTTCACATCAGATGACAAAAAACACAACCTGACAAAAAGTGTAATTCATAACAATGTCATGTTTTCTACTCGTAGCAATGTAGTTTTTAAATCTGACCTAATTTAATTATACACTTTATTTACTTTTAATTTGTACTTGAAATGATTTGTGAGAAATCACATAGTAGAAAATAAGGAAACCAAGTAGAAATTAAAGTAGAAAAACTAAACTGGTAAAAAATGGTCTCTCAAACTCCAACAACAATGTAAACTTCAGCTACTGTATATCTTCACCCTTGTGTTTTCAGCTTATTCACTAGTATCCCCTGTTAACATTGTCATGTATCAAGTAATATGCCTGCTGCCTGAGCTATAAGAGATGTTACTTCACATCATAACTTAGATTACAAAATGATGTACAGTATAGGTATATTAAAGGGAAATTAATATTTTGTTGTATTTTTAGGTCTTTCTTATGAATTAAATTATGGGTTTATGGTTATTCAAGCAGAAATATAATATTTGTACTAGAAGTCCCCAAAGCTGTACCAGAAGATCTATGACTACCTGCTCCTGTAGCTCTGTGTGTTTAAAGAAAACATACTACATAAATATTTACCTTCTGCAAAAGTTGACAGCAAGGTAAAGGTTTACAAAATAATGTTGGCATGAGCTTTAAAATTTGAGGCTAAAGTTGTTTTACGGCAGCAGTTCACTTGGGTCTTGGCATTGCTCAATTAAGCAGGTGTTTCTTCAAACTGAAGCTGTTCAAAGAGTTATTTACAAAACTATTGTTTATAATCATTCCACAGAATCCCACTTCAGAAAATCTGAACTATTTTCAAAAATGCTTTTTTTAACCCAATATATTGATGAATTAAATGTTTATAATGAAGAAAAATACCTAAATACAGAGGTAAACAGGTACATGAAATATACCACAGCTAATCAAAGTTATTTTCAAACAGTAATGGCTTAATGGCATATTTTATTTATGTAAAATGTTTTTAGTAAAAAGTGTAATCAGTTTACTTACGTATCGCGGTGGAAAGACCCAAATGCAAGTATGCAGGAGTTTGTCTCATAAACAAGGCGAGACTCTTTAATAATTTAATCAAACTAGGCAATAAAACAGGCACCATGGCAAAACAGAGGATCTGACAAATGACAGAGAAAACAAGGACTATTACTGAACGGCAACAGGTGGGCTGACTGAAAATGGGGAATAGTTAGTGAACGAGAAAGAAGAAATGGAGCATTAAGAGATTATGACAAAAACTGCAAGACCATAGCTGCATAAAATCACCTCAACTCACAATGCACCGTTAGAAAACTAAAGTAATTCAAAACACAGAAACCAAGACTCAAACCATATTACTTATTTGATTATTGTCTTGATATTTTTATGCCATAAAAAAACAACTGAAATGTTTTGTATTCCTGGAATTCTGTGTAAAGATCATTTCTTTTCTCCAGCTTTGATGGTGTTTTTATCCAAATAGATTACAGACTTTATTTACAGCTAACATAACTGTTTGTTAATTGGCCAGTAATAAATAAGATTTATGCATCAAGATGCACATGAACAAACACAAGTAGGCTGTATTTTGTCAAAACAAGAGAAAGTCTCATTTCCCCAGATGAGGCCACTTGGTGGCAAAATTTTATTCACTGAATCTGTTCTGAGTGGGCAAGCAGGGAGACGGTTATTGTTCTTCCTCATTAACTGTTATCACGAACATGAGCTGAGTAAAAACCCATTTTGATCACAGATACAGAGAATGGAAGCAAAAGAGACAGAAGAGGACAGGCTTGGAGTTGAATAAAACCTCCTGAGATCCCATCAGATCTTTAGAATGACACTCAAGCAAGCCTGAGTTTGAAGGATATGCTCACTCCGGTGTGGTTATGCACACAGTAAGTGAATTACATAGTATGTTTTTAAAACCAAAATATCTGCAAAAAGAAACTTGTAAAAGTACATCTTTTAATAAGTTTGTGTTTAGGGGATCATTCAGCAACCAAAAATTTATTTATAAACAAAGCATAATTGTTGCAACAAATATATGTTCTTTATTAACCATTTTTATAATTAGATTTTCTAATCACATCATAAAAATATTTGAAATATTTATTAATGTCATTTTTATGTCTATAAAAATAGAATCAGAGACTCTAGATTAGGTGCCAAATTTACCAACTAAAATGCCAAAATTTAAGGTTGAGATCCTAACCTCTCATGTTGTTATGAACAACAATATAAACATAATATACATTATGATGTTACAAATCAATTGTGGACAGAAAAAATCTGTTGGAGGAGTTGCAGTCAAGGTTTAAAGTTCACCATAGCACAGAAGCATAATAGGTCCCCTTTAAAATCTTACTTCTAACATACAAAGCCCTCAAGAACCAAGCTCCAATTTTGGATTGTGCTTTTTGTTTTAGTTTTATTTCTTTCCCCATAAATTTGAAGTCTTTTAAGACTAGGAATTTTCTTTTTGATAAATCATATAGTTAGAGTTGGCTTGGGTTTCCTGAGTTATCCCTTGGTTATGGGCTTAGACTGCTGGAGGACAAATTAACCACATTTCCTCAGTCTGCTCTGTCTTCACTTGTTCTGCTCTCCATGTTTGGCTTTGTAAATATTTCTGTCATTAACATGTGTTTCTCTTTGTCTTTTTTCCAATAAAAACTAAACCTGGACCAGTCATTCTGTGTTTGTCTACATCTCTTTCCTGTCCTGTCAAACCCCAGCTGGTCGAAGCAGATGGCTGCTGGGCTCTGCTGGAGTTTTCTTTCTGTTAAAAGGGAGTTCTTCCTTTCCACTGTTGCCAACACGCTGCTAAGGATGGGAGACTGTGACAAAGTGAAGATTCAACGCAAGCTGCTGGCTTCCTTAGACAGATAACTTTTACTAATTGGCTTTTATAATGTATGTGAAGGTTTTTGTACAGTGCCCTGAGACAACTTTTGTTGTGACTTGGTGCTATATAAATAAACGTAATTGAATTATAATTAACCATGAATGTGTAACTTCTGGTACATCCCTATAGGCAAACAGATTCATTTTTTTTAGTGCAGCACAAAAGGTGGGCAGGAAAATGATAAAGCCACGCATATATGTAGATAAATCACTACCAATGTATTTTCTTAGAAATAAGGTGCCAGTATAAATTTAGCATGCTTGCTTGGCCAATTTTCTTCTGGCTGACCATGATCAAACAGTCATAATTATTAACAAGCTTATCAGAGGTATTTGTTGGTGTAGCATTAGTGTTGAGATTATATTTTTTGCCTTTTAAATATAAATTCATCCTCAAAACATTTCCAAGAATATAATTTTATTTTTGCAACTTCATTTGTTCTGTTAATGTGCATTTTCTAGAGACTGATGGTGGTGGTGATATTTACAGATTTGCAGTCTATGCAGTTTTAAGTAGGTATAGTTAAATTTTGCTTGAAAATACAGGGATTTATTATGAATGCATTTATGTGCATAAATACATCAGTAATTATAATTTTAAGTGCTTGGTGGGCACCTTTTAACCCCGTTTATTTACCCATTCACACATATGTGCACACTCCAACTGTGCTTTTTTATAAATAACAATTAAAATCAGCATTTACAAAAGTTTTCATAAAGTAACCCCAATAATGAACACATTACGTTCAGTGTGGGGGAGCTCTGTTTAACTATTATAATTTGGAGTGGATTCAAACAGTGATGCTCAATTGTAACATTGCCATTACCACCAAATCAATGGTCAAAAAAATGCAATTATGTACAAGAAATCTTTAATTTATTACTATGTTTATATTATAATGAAATAATTTATACTTGTATAAAATTGTGGAAAACACAATCAAGAATGCTGCAGGCTCCCCAATACAAGATGACAGATCAACAATGGATTTGAGCAGGCACAAAAATTTTGTAGTAATGTCATCGAAGGAAGCTCACTGGTTTGTCATCGTGGTGGGCAGTGTGTTGGGATTCTACTGTTCTACTTCTCCATTTACATAAAAATGTAGCACTAAGCACACATTTCAGTGTTTCTTCCAGGAATGAACTATGAGTGTTGTTACACAGATGCATGTCACTTTAACACCTGCTAAATGATCGACTGTAAATGTAAGTTTTAAATGCAGGACTTGAGTATTTCTTCAATGTGGTAACTAAATGCATGACAACTTTTCAATATAAATAGGAAACCACTTGCAGCCTCCATTGAAAACTTCTGGCTTTAAAATCTCATTATGCCATTTCACTGGGCCTTTGACTCTTCCTTTAATTGTCGATGCTCTCCAAGCTCTTTTTTAAATTAACTAGTCTGTTGTAATTACAATAGTGGACAGCCTTTCAGCATAAAGCAGCAGTAGGAGACTTTTTGATTAACATGCAAATGTTCCCTAAAACCACCAAAGTGGTTGTGTGGTCAAGTAATGGCAAATATCTTTGTGTAGCATTTTGTTTTCCCCACCATAGGTTAGCAATGAAAAAGAAAAAAAGTGCTTGACACATTTTGTCCATCTAATCAAATCTTTTCCCCATTTTTTCCTATATTGTTTCTTCCACTCAGCTTTATTTGTCCTTGAAAATGTTAATACAAAAACAAATGGGTCTGCTCACATTTTGTTTCCTCTGTTGATATGTATACACTTATTTGATCATTTATTCTTTTGTCACAAAAGCAAACATGATTTGTAATAAGATATCTTAAGTCTACTGCATGATCTTTGTTGACATCTGTAGATCCTTTCCTCCTAACCAAACTGGGAGTCAAAATGATAAATGGCTTTCAAGATGAATTTGAACATTCAGAATTAACACAATCTGCTCAGTTTCACATGTCTGCCAAAAGAAAAACACCTGCGAGTGTCATTACCAACCCTAATCTAATATTTACTGCTGAAGCAGGTGGGCCTTAGTAACCTTTGGGGCGACTTGAACCAACAACAAGGATTAATGTACTGAGGTCTGTAATTAATGCTGGCGTACCTAAACAGATGAGCATCAGCACACCAGTAATAGAACCATTGGTTGTATTAGTTTCATGCAGTACAGCCAATGCTTTTATTACTGAAGATATAACATATTTTCCATAAAACCTTTCTTTACCGCATGCATTTAAATTTACATTTAAATTTTCAATTGACCTAAATTGCATAGCTTTACATTTATTTAGAATTTTTTCCCTCCTCCATACTACAAATTTGCAATTTTTTCTTTATATTTGTTGTTTGTAATTTATAATATACTTAGGATTTCCTGGAAAAGGTTCTTATTTTAATTTCCAAACAACAGTCATTTTGCTGCTTTTAAACTAGGTTTGAAATATTCATATCGGATTTGTTTCTCATATACAGAAAAAAAACAATGAAACATAAGCGGAAGTCTATTACAGTTACAGTTTAGCATATGCTCTCAATTAACAGCCTGAGAGAAAATGTGGCACTAAGATTGTTTTGTCACATAATCATGCAACAGGAATAGATTCATTTTTAAAGTTGTTTGCGCCCCTGCTGAAAATAATTAAGATTCTGAAGTAAAGCATTAAAACTTGGAATTTTTGAAAAAAATAAATAAGCTTCTCTTACAATCTAAAGAAACCAGAAAAAAATAACCAGCACATCTGATAACTCAGAGCTACTAAAGCTGATATGATTTAGCATTATAAAGAATTTGATTAACCTATGAATCAGCAAAACTCTATAACCAGGAAACTGGGAAAAAAACAAAGAAAACCAACATAAATTTCCTGGCATGATGCTGTAATTCCTGATTAACAAGATATCCTTCAAACATAATTGATGAAGCAATAAGATGATCACAGTGTAATACAGCCTACTTTATCCATGCTACATGCTAGTGTGCAACCTTAGTTTTCATTAAATTGATTCGTACAGCCCTTTTATAACCTTGCTTGACAACAAGGTCAACAAAAACTCCCCTTTTAACCCTGGAAACATTAAAGCCAAACACCATCCATTCACTTTTACAGAGCCGTCCACTCTATCCACGTTCTGTGCTTTATAGTTGCACACCTTGGCAGTGAATTGTTTATCAACAGCAAAACAGAAGCCTTATTAATCAAGTTAATCAAGTCGTCTGACAGAGTTCAAGAGGCCTGAAAATGTATGCGATTAAGCTTTCATCTTGGGCAGCTTTGCATATTAAAGAATAAAGGTGATGTAACGTCAAAAAATGCCATTGAATCACGAGTTATTCCCAAGAATGTTGCAGAAACAATGATTGACAGTCTAAAAGAAAAATGTTAATGTCACTACTGTGCTAATTAATATCAGACGCTCTTCTTAACAAGGATTTTTTTTAAGACGGCTCAAACCAATTAATCTTCCTTCTGATCTTGAAATATCCTTTTTTGTGTCACTCCAAAGAAATAACTAATCTGTAACAAGGGAATTTAATAATCTGAATGTCGGCAACAAAAGAATTCACTGACAGACTTTAATCATGTCTTTCTCAGTTTGTAATTGCACAGCAAACATTAAGTAATTGCTTCTCAGTATTTTTCACAATAGAAATGTTTCCCTGAGGCGTTTTGGTTTCCTGTATGTTTCTTCCAACAAGTTTCCTTTAAAGTGAGATGATCTGGGAAAAACAAACACAACACAAAATACTTGCTTTTTGCCTTTCTTTCACTCTTAGTGTTGAACTAACAAGACTGGAATTCAAGAACTGTTAGAGAGGTGAATCTGTTACTCAGCAGCCTTTTATGGCTGTCTTAAAGCTTTTTGCTATATTAAAAGATATTTTCCATTAGCTGCCACATGCTTACACATCAAGGTTACATTACACCCACAGAATCACTTGTTTGAACCAGTTAAAGCCAGTTTTTCGGCCACACATAGTACAATTACTGATATAATGTGAGGAAGCGCTCTGGCCCTCTGTAAACAGGCGGAGCCTAGGATCTCTATGAGTCGACGCTTAATTTGTTTGAGGCTTCTGCTTCTGGCTTCATCCTTAAGATGCCGTAGACATAAGTCTCAGTGCTGACCTTGTACTAATTCTCTGCCTTATCGGAATAAATAGTTAAACTCAAGCTCTTTTGTAGCGTCATTAAAGGGTAAATTTATGAGTTCTCCCTCCCCTGGGGTAAAACGACCGGAAGTGAGACGAGGGTAGTGCGTTGGCAAAAGAACAGATCAGATCCTTTTTGAACGGTCACCAGAAAACAAGAAATTAGTAAGAAAGAAGTATTTTGTAGCATGTAAAAGTATGGGCACCCTTGAATAGCCAGTTAGAGCAATTCAGTTTACATTTAAAATATTTTTGCTTATTCATTACAGTAAAATGATTCCAGATCTTTGAGATTCTTGGACTGTTCTTTGGTACTTGTTTTGTTTCTTTTACAAAAAATCCACTACTTTGTACACAAGCCTATTGATGCTAAATTTTATTTTGAGAAGATTGAGTTTTTTAACAAGCTTTTTTATTATTATTATTATTAATCTAGACCTATCATAAGGTGGAAAGAGTACAAAGTCAATCTACTCAAATGAAAGTACCACTGAAAGTACCATTTGATGAAATTTTACTCAAGCACAAGGGAAGTTCCCTGTGTAAAAGTCTACCCAAGTAAAAAGGTTTTTCATTAAAAATCTACTCCAAATTAAAGTTACACAAACGACAGACTGAAATACTACTCTCAAATTACTTGTCTTAAAAAAGACTACAAATTACACTGCTACAACATAAAACTTGCCAACAGACACCAAATTACACCTTTGGGAAGTGTCATTTGTCAATTCAGAGCAGACCATCCCACAGTCCTCAACTTGTCCAACAACAGAACATGCTGAATACCCAACAGCGCAGCTGGTATAAAAGCTCTTAACTCGACTTACAGGGCATGTAGCTAAACAAATGCCTTTTTGTTCAGACTCCAAGTGCATACACACATTACGATTACAAACAACAGCAGCAACATAGCATTCAACAAAATGCAGCAAGAGTCAACAAAAATCAACATTAGCAACATAGCATTTTGCATTTTCAACAACAAGCAGCAATATTCACCAAAAGCAGCATTAGCAACAAAGCGTTCAACAATAAGCAGCAATATCCAACAAACAGCAGCATCAAAGCAAGAGCGTTTAGCATTCAACTGCAGGTAATACTGCACACACAATAACATTTTCAACATTGCACTCAGCGTTCAAAAATCAGCAGTGATATCCTACAAACAGCAGCATTACCAACATACCATTTAGCATTTGACAAGCTGCAGCAATACTCAACAAACAGCAATTAGCAACATAGCATTTAGCATTCAACAAGCTGAAGCAATATTCAGAAAAGTATGAGAATAAAATTAGCTTACAATGAAAATCTCAATGTTTTGAACTGATTCTTTATGTACCTTCTTTGGTTTTAGCCAAAATATTTACAAAGCAAAATGACCCAGTTGATTTTTTTTTTTAAGAAAGGTTAATCAGATTTGAAAATCAGTTTTTATTACATTAAGATTTTCACAGGAGCAGAAAGGTTGAGCCAAAACTTACTCTCTTGGTTGTTTCTTGCTGACATCTTGGGTCCCGGGGGAAGTTTTAGCTCCCTGGCAGTTGCTCATTCTTCCAGTTTGGCTGTTTAAATGTTATCGACTGGGGAAACAAGAAGAGAAAGAAAAAGAAAGGTTTCAAGGCCATGGGTACTGACTGGGGCAAAGTGATAGAATTTTATTTGACAGTTGGATGGCTAAATTAATGTCATCTTTTCCAACCTTGCACTGTAAGACCAGAGCTCAATTTGCTATGACCAGTTTGAAATGGAATGCAAAAGTGGCAGAGCTCTAAGTCGGAGATGTCAGTACAACATGCATCTGCTGTCTGTGCAGAAAAAGCTTTCATTGGCTTCAATGAATAAATAACCAAGTAAATGTTTTATATAAATGATAATTTAGTCATCAAGACATTTTCCCTCTAACCCAAGCAAAGACGTGATTCTTTTTATGCCAAAGAATGACACAATCCTACATTACTACTGGCAGAATACAAATGCTTCCTGTAGTCATTGTGAAAATACGATTGTATTCAATGTTGATGTATCAGAACCTAAAAATACAAAAGATATTTTCTAAATTTGTAAATCAGGTAAATTGGCTTAGATTGTCAATATTTAACAATAGTAAGCCATAATGAAGAAGTGGTGATTAGAAAAACTGATTATATCTCATCCAATTGTCTGTGAAACCACCTACAGGTGTAATAACTTGACATATTTGTCATTCTTTTGTTCCAATGCTGAAAACTGCCATCTGTATATACAAGACAGTCTCATTTTGAGCTGATTTTATTTTTTGTTCCATAATGGTAGAAGCATTTAACAACTATCAAAGGAAAAATGTGAAATCTCAGCTCTGTAGAGAATACTTTTTCAGGCATTGTTTCTACCAGTCATTAAAATTCATTTGACACTTGATGCATATGCCAGGGTCTTGTATTAGGATGAAATATGAAAGTTGTTCTCGACTTGTAAAGGCAAAGCTCCCAATTTACTGGTCTGTCTGAGGTATGGATCATGACAAAGAACGTGATTCCAGAAACAAGCGGCAGAAATGGGCTTCCTTCTTAGAGTGGCCAGGCTAAGCTTTAGAAATAAGGGGAGATGATGCTTGTCTGTATCAAAAAGAGTCACCTAAGGTGGTTTGGATATCTGATCAGGATGCCTCCTAAGCACCTCTTTCTAAAAGGTTTCTGGGCACGTCCCTGAACTTGCTGGATCGATTTTTTTTTTCTCCAACTTGGAAACACCTTGGGATACCCCAGGAAGAGCAGGAAAGTATCGATGGGGGAAGGGATGTCTGGGTTTCCGCCCTGAATTTGTTGCCTCTGTGATCTGACCACACCAGCAGCAATCTTCCCAGTACCAATACAGCTTCTTATAAATGACCAAATTATTAATAAATCCAGACAAATACATTAATATTTTATGTCTCCACTGCACTATGATAGGTCACACAAATAATGCCTTTGGATTACAAGCAAACAAGTTCAGATGCCAGCCAATTTCTCATTTAATTGAAGGTTTTTTGTCAGTGAAAACTATTATTAAATGACTGTACCAGGTCACATCTGACTGATCAAAGCTGTGGTCTTTACATCACAGCTGTACTGCTGATGGCAAAGCACTTACAGACAGTTGATTTTGTTACACACATAAAAAAAAACATCCATTCAGTTCTGAAACAGCTGCGAGGTAAAATGGGACATGGACAGGAGGCGCCGCTGTGTGTCTACGAGTGTGTGTGTGTGGTGGTGGTGGGGGGGGAGAGGGATGGGCAGGATGTCTGTGGCTAAAACAATGTCTTATTCAAATGCTACAAAATGTTTCTAGTAACAAGATAATTAGGAATTTAGTCATTATCCATAGCAGATGGTGAGTTCAAAATAGCATGGCATCTCAAGTCAAAGTAAACCCAAAATGTGTCATTTTGTATGACTTCCTGTCATACACTCTCATATGTTCCACTTCATTCAACAATTTACTTTCTTAAAGTAATGGATTTTCTCTTGTTATTTTTCTTTATTGTATCTTCCTCTGTTCCAGCTTCTGTAACTCTTGCAGTTTAACAGCTTCTCTTTACTACAAATTACTACAATCTCCCATGGGAATCAATAAACTGAGAACACTGCTGGAAATTTCCATTGGAAACTTCTGGTATAAGTGCGAATTTGAAACACTTGTATAACGGTCAGTATAAATGCTTGCCTTGAAAATAAAATATTAGCCTTGCCAACAAGAAAACATACACTTTGTCCGTGCCCTTCAGAAATATAAAATACCTTTGATTTAATAGAACATATGTCTAATTCTGCAATGTGTAAATTTAAAAAAAAAATCAGATAAGCTTATAATTAATGGCACATAGATACACTAAGCCAACTTTTCTTCTGGGCATTTATAGAGGCCGACACTCTTTTTCCTTCATCAATATAATGTGTTTAGGTTTTCTGCTAACTTGCAAATAATCCATCCTTTCCAACTAATACCTTGGATATTAGACTTTAATTCAACGTGCAAACCTCTTTCTCCATCTGTACTGCGCTCAGCATCGATTCTGCTCAAACACGCTGCAGTCTTTTTCTTCATTAGCAAACAGCTAATAATACTTCAGATATCATCCAGCAGTTTCAGCATGTTCTGCAGATTGGTTGTGAACAAAGCTCTGTCAGTCTAGCTGATGTCTGAGACTGCTTAGTTTGCTGTTGTTACAATATGGAAATGTTGTGCCAAGTGGCACCAAATGCTGCTTATGCGGCACTGAATCTTTAGTTTGCACATATTTAAAATCTCTAGCACAAAAACAGACAAGTGTGAAAACTTATAATTGCGGGAGGCTTTAAAAAAGATTCACCTGAGGAGAGCAAGAACCATTTTTTAGGATTTGATGAATACTAGAATATTTAAATTTATAACAACAAACCACTAGTAAAGCCAGAGAAAAAGTTAATTACCAGAGTCACCCCAAAGTCGTATTCTACAGTATTTAAGACTTGACTTCCACTAAAAAATTAGGATAAAGTAACATTTATCAGTCCAGCAGTCTTTACCAACATATAATCTCAAAATTTACACATGACATAAAATTCACTAAAGGTCCTTTATGCTTGCTGTAAAGTAAAACATTCCTGTACAAAATTTTCTTAAGAAGGATTTAGTTGATAACAAAGAATAATCTTTATGGGGTTTCTTTTTGTTTGTTTGTTTGTTTGTTTTTTGGCCTCAAACGTTTCAAACATCTTTACAGCAAAATAAGCAATGTCCAAAGGGACCAAAGCTGCAAAGGAAAACACTTTCATGAAACTGTTTTGTTGCCATTTCTTCTTTAACCATAATGATTGCTGGTCAAACCTAAAACGTGTTGAACACCATCAGTAATGGTATAAATCCTCAATAATTTGAACAAACTTAAAACCTGTTTAGCAGCTGGTATTTGAAATGGTGCAAAGCAACAAAAACATTAGCAGTTTTTGGCTAAAACCCCATCTTTTCAGTGATAATTAATGACAGAAGGAGAATGGGTTAATGGGTGAAATATGCTCCTTAAAACAATCAGCTCTACAATTTGGCTGACAGATAGTCCATTCTTAAAAAACAGAAGTCTGTTGCCATCACTTTATCCATATGGAGCCAATACAAAAACTCCTGAGTCAGCAAGGGAAGGAAGAATAAGTGGAACTAGCTAAAGTAATTGTAAAAAGATACTGCTTAAAAGTTGGATCTTCTTGTTGTTGTACCACAGTTCTAAGAAAGCAAAAGCAATGGCAAACAGGACTGTAAGAAAAATAAATAAATTTACCTTCCTGGTCTTTTTAGGCCACATAAACAACCATCAAAATCAAAGTTACTTATGCTAGCAAAGGCTTGACAATTAAAATTAGCCACACACATTAAAAATTGCTTTTAAGTAATAAACAGCACTGAAAAGAAACGTATTCTTGAGATGAGAGCAATTCACCCCATAATTGAAGAGGGCAGTTCGATTTATGTAGATGTCAGCTGACTTGTCAGCAGTCCCAGGTATCGACTTCCCAGTAAGCACGCCTCACTCCATTTGCCCTTTGAAATCTACAGTGTTGTTCAGTTTATTTGTCAGTGCTTTTGTATGAAAATTGTCGAGCACATCCAATCAATCACAGATTTATATCTGCAAGGTACAGGAGCACGACCAGATAGACTCTTTATTCCACTGAGAGTATTTACATCTCATCAAATATAGAATAACTGAAAAAAATATATACAAAAGATTAAATATGCTACAAGTCTGAATAATAACCAACTGCATTGTTTGTTCAATAAAATACCAAAAAATGCCTCCAATTCATTTCCAGAAGCCAACATGTAGTTTCTATTTGTTTATATATATATATATATATATATATATATATATATATATAAAATTGACATATTGCAAATTGGACTGGGCGCCTAAAACACAAAGATGAAAACACAACCCAACAAAGGCAGCCTGGACACACACAGCATGGCGGTCTCATTAGTGTGAGCTGATAAACATAATGTCAAGACCACCTGTTAATGAAAAACAGACAAATAATTTTGACTTCCTACCGTGAGACCAGAATAACATTGCACATTTAGGGACAAATAACCTTAAGATTACATTGTTCACTGAATGAAAATTAGCTTAATATAAATGGTTTAAAGCTGCTGTACCTTAGTTTTTAACTAAACTTTTTGTTTTGTTAGATAAGAGAATATGATCTAACTAAACTTTGTTTTGTTAGATTATTAAAGAATATGATGGTGTAGATTCTCTGTCATCCAGGACATGGTAAATCCAAAAAGACTACATTTTTCCTGGGTGCAACTCATTAGTAGAAGCCTGTAAATCAAAGTAGTTATATACACAATCAAAAAATGTCATTTAAATGTCTATATCTAAACACCAATGTTAACAAATTTAACATTATGTATACAATTTCTGATTGTACTTTTCTGCTTTAATGATTTCAGTCTTTCATCAAAAATGTTTGGTTTTCAAACTATTGTCTTGGTTTTGTCCTTTGAAAAATGGTACATAAAAGACTACACAAACTTTTGCTGTTTAGTATCAGTGATAAAATAAAGTTGTGATCAACTTTAGTAGATGTTTGCTTCATATTTTTGATTGAAAAATCCATTAAACTTTTTTTAAGAAATATACAATTGGCTTTTTTTTTTTTTAAGTAAGATGTAATCTAATCTGCTACAGTGTATTAGGTCTATTTCAACTCAAATAATTTTAAAATAATTCAGTGAACCTGCTAACATCTTGTATTTATTTATTTTTTCTACTTCAGACGTAGCTGCTTATAGCAGACAGGTGTTTATTTGTTCATGTTGACCTTATTCTATAATTGTGTTAGAAAAAAACAGCTTAGAGGGGTAGAAAAAAAAGTTGCAACAAAAGCTGATAAACTTCATCAATCGAATCACCTCTACAAATCAGTTTCCAGAATAGAATGCTATCAGTTCACCTGGTATCATTAAACAGTCCATTTATGGTAATAATACTTAGTTGCTGTAATTTGAAGCTAGTGTCCCAGGGGTGGGTGGTGATGGGGGTCCTTTAGTTAATAATGATGTTAATAATTTCAAAATGCAGGTAAGAACAGTTTTGCAATGTCTGAAAGAAGGTTGAATAAATTCTGAACTTCTGACACCAAAAAATGATGACTTAAAAATGAAGATCTGATTGTGTGCTCTGATTATTTTGCAAGTGTGCACATACTATACGATCTTTAAAAATGTGTTTTGTAGAAGCAGAGGCTGATAAGCTCTGTGGTGTTAATATAGATTATAGCTATAATCATGCTAGGATTCAAAGCGCAGAAAGCACAGCAGTAGCTGAGCCTTGGAAATCAGGGAAACAAACCTGTTGACTGAGTGGGTGTGAGTTCTTGTGGTTTCCTAAATGAAGCATATGCATGTTTTCGAACACATGTACACACCCTGTTACTCATCCGTGAATACAAAATAACATCAAAGTAGTTGTCAGAGCACAGTGTAATTTAGTGGGAGTACAAAATGGGTTTTGATTACAAGCCTGCAGAAGAATAGCTGACCCCCTTTTCAAGCACAGAGAATATGTAGTTCATCCACTCAGTTCCTCTGGCCCTGTGCAGAGTAATGAGAGCCTGACTGAACCAGTGGACCTCGGTCCCGGAGCTGTTAACCTCTCACAGCTTGAAGCACAGCTAGCACAAAGGTTTCAAAATGAGATCCAAAGGTCCCAAAGGCCCTGTAAGTCATTCCAGGACTCTGCCAGCTGGCAGAGGAGTAATTAACACTTGAATGTTATTTTGCTCATTACAACAGAGAAAGAACTGATTAGTATGGACATGGGTCACGTCATGCCAAACAGATAGCAGTGCAGTTATTCTGTAAATCACATCAGACGTTAAAATTTTAACCACAAATAAGTGTCTCTTTTAAGCCTAATTACTGATAGTACATTTATGCTATCTTAATGAACTAACACGAGCAATGTTAATGATGAATGGCAATCTTATTTCAACAATCAACAGGTAGTCATGGTAGCATTGTGAATGAATGGAAAATACATTCTTTGAACCATACAATCATCATAATAATGAATGCCATTTTGACAGAACAGGTGAATACAAGAATGTGTACAACTGAAACACAATTTTAGTTCTAATTAAAATTCCCTGAATGACTACATGACCCATAAGGTTGTTTTGTGAGATGACTACAGTCTCCAATACATTTAACTGAAGACAACAGTAATAAACATGGAATACATACAAGACTGACAAATAAAAGCTCTTCTGGTTTGGTGAAGAAAACAAACACTGAACTGTTTTTCCAGTAAAGTAACAATCAAATATTAACTTCCAAAACAGTAACTCGCAAGCCATCACATTCCACTACAATCAGTACTTTGATATAAGAAACAGCCAATGCTCAAATCTCCAACAAGTAATGTCTTATACTTTACCTCAGAACCAGCATAATACCCAAAGGATGCCTCTTAGAGTATTTTTGTTGGTTAAATATGAAGACCATCATTGGATTTCTAGTTTTGTCCAAGTGCTGTTTAGTGCAGGGTAAGTCACACAATATGTTGTTAAAAATATTGACTGCACTGGATCTTTGGGACCATCTTGTCAACAATAACACTTAAAATAATTCAGATCTAGGCTTTAAAACCAAATTGAATAGTTGTAACCCCTCCAAAAAAAACAAACAGAATGGAACAGCTGATTTGAGTCATCACTCTTCTTGACCTTTTTTTTTTTTTTTAAACAGCTCTGGTCAGAATTATAGTCACACTTGATGGCAGAAAATAAAAGCTTCCCTTATATTTATATGTTAGTGTTTACATGGCCTGAATTAAAGTGGATGATTTTAATGCTGATCGTTTTACTTTGTGTATTTTTACATCAAAAGGGTTTATAAATGCAATTATCAAACAAAACTAAATAAATGCAAAGGCTAAAAGGCAATCACCAACAATCATAAAATCCCTATTTTAATAGCTCCAAGTAGAATTTTTATTTTATTTTATTTTTTCATAAAACTGTAAAACCCCTTTCAGGATGTGGTATCAGGAAGGAGCTCAGTTATTGTGGAGATCAAGACATCTACTGTAAAAAGCTTCAGGCTGTTGTGATAAAAAACTGAAGTGGTTGCATCAGCATATACCATATGGTGCACACTGAACACAGCTGGGTTCCATTGGTGGAGGAGGACTGCACGACAGAACACCACAAAAAGGTAAGAGTGCTGCTTACATAATTGTTGCTGGATAAGCCACAAGCTTTCTGGGATTGTGTTCTATGGACAAAGAAAACCAGAGCAGAGCAGTTAGAAAATATGTGTGTTTGTTTATGGGTGACAGAATGAAGCCTGTAAAGAAAGGAACATCATGCCTGCTGTGAAAATGGTGGAGGTTCCACCATGCTGTGATGCTGTTTTACTACCTCTGCTGCTGGAGGCACGGAATCTAAGAAAGGAAGTAAATCAAATGATTGCCCAGACATTTTACAATGAATGTGCTATTCCATGCCAGAAACCTAAATTTGAGATGAAAATACAGGGTTTTTCAGCAGGACAACAGCTCATGGTGTTCATCAACAGCATAAAAAGAGGAAAAATGAAAAGACAAATTGGGTCTAAAATGAACTCAAATTTCTTATTCCTACAGCAAATATTTAAAAAGTTTGAAATCAGCCAATAAAATAAAGAACTACTGCTAAATTTAAAAAGCTTGAATACAGAACAATGAACAAGTAGAGAAAAATAACAAGCACAAAGCCACAAGAATCTTATAAAACACTATCATTGTTGCAAAAGGTTCTACCACCAAATGTGAGTTGTGGGTCTAGACAGATTTATTTTGTTTTTCAGTATGTTTGTACTTTTTCCTGAAGTACTCAAAATTTCAGAATGATGAAAATTCAATAATTCTGGCCAGGGGGGTCAGTAATGGGGGACCAAGTGGGGTAATGGCCTCTCTTAGCTCAATATTTTGATCTGCTTAGAGTCACTCTCAGCACACACTCTCCAAGCACTAACAAACTGTGGAAGAATTTTGTTTAAAACTTTGGCACTTCTGGCAGCAGGTGACGCACATTATTTGAAGTAATGCGAGTTTCAGTTATGAATATGAACTTGATAGAAAAGGAGTGACTTTTCTGTTCTCCTAAACAAACAAACAAAAAAAATGTAGGCCAATATCAGAAGGACTTTCTTATCTCCCAGAGTGCATATTACTTTTTTAATAATAGCCAATGTGTGACAACAGTATAAAACTCCTGAAATTTGGTTAAACATTTTAGCTTTGGTGTCACACTCTGAATTTAACAGTGACCCACATCTTGTAACCCTTTTGAAACATTTCTGGAAGCAGCCCTGCTTATAGTTCAGTGCCTCAAACTCCATAGTTACCACAAAATAAAACCTCTGTTGTTTAACAGAATAGATCAAAACAAAAGAGCTCAATAATTGGGTTACTTCTAATCAATAGTTAACTGCATGGCAGTCATACACAAAAGGATTTTCTTAAGAAATGGTTTCACCGGTATTGACATTTCTGGCTCTTTGTGAATTCCTCTGAAACCAGATACTCAGGAGGCTGGGATGACACACGAAAAGAATGCCTAAATATGTCAGAAGCTGTTCTCTGCACACATTTGTCAGCAAACCAGCCTTCGAAGGCACAAAGACAAAATAAGAAGATAAAAACAGAAAAAGAATTAAGTGAAAAAGACAGAAAGAATATTAAAATGAAAAAAAAGAGGGAATGAAGGGAGACGAACGACAAGATGATAATGGAACCACGCAGGTGAAAAAATAGATGAGAAAGAGGATCTCTGATAACAGAAAAAAATACCTGAAAGAGAAGTTTCAGGATTATGTAACTTAGTTTAGCACAAAACATAAGAAAATTTGAGTTTGATCAAAAACCTTTCAGATTATTATTGAAGCAAACCGATGAACAAAGAACAATGTGGCCAAATTGTCAGCTCAGTGCAAAGAAACAAAGCTCAGAAAGATGTGAGGTGACCTTCAAGGCGCAGCTTACTTCTATAACAAGTCTTTGATTAGTGTGTTGATTAAGCAGTGCTGGGTTAGAAAAGGTTCTCTTATCCTGTGAAGCACATATTTGTTAAACTATATTTAAGACACAAAACCGAGATTGTTGCAAGTTTTATATATGTGTACATGATACTTTAATGAGATTGTGCAGTCATGAGATAGTGAGTCTGCTTTGACATCATTTAGTTTAAACAATAAAGGTTCCCATCTTGCTAATAATAGTGTATACCAAAAGAGATGTTTGTCCAACAAGAATTTAAATTACATAAAAAAAATACATCTTAACATGACGATAATAATTCCAATAATGGTCACTGATATACTATCAGTGCTGCATTTGTAGTTTCTTGTGAGGTAGATTAATTTTCCTTGAGCCAGTGTTAGACACACTGACCGAATCCAGATCCATACTGACACTAAAATACTGCACACTAACTTCACAGAATTGCAGACATTACAGTCAAGTTCAAATACATCAAGTCAAGCTTTTAAATCATTCAGCATCATAAATGTCTAAAAGCATAAGGCAGCGTCATGAAAGATTTCATTGCATTACTATTTCTTTGAATGCTGAAACAAAAGGGTTGTACAGGTGCTGCAGTGGCATTATTGTTTGCTAAGCTTTACCTTCTGTATATTACTGTAACACACACACAAAATGTGGCCTTGTTCTGCCAGGTGAGCTCCACTGGGACCAAAGTAGAATTTATTAACGAATTTAAAAACCTGCCAACAACTTTTCTCCATCTCCTGACCTTAGGACTCAATTTCCCTTGGTGGCAAATTGAGTTGGAATCAGATAAGTACCAGAAACTGTGGAAAATCTAATGCATATCAAGTAAAGAGACATGCTGACAATCCCCGGTGACAGAAACATTGTGTTATGTACTTACAAAGCAAAAACCCAACATGAAGTTGAAAAGAATTGAGTGGAAAAAGTGGAGGTATGGAAAAAGAAGCCGTGCCATAGGTTTTAAAGAACGGGTTGTTTTTCTTTCTAAGACAACATAACCTAAAATTATCCATTACATTTATTTTTTCCATTCAAGTCCTAGAAAAAACATTTTCTGGTGAGTTTCTGAGTCAAAGGGAAAAAAAATGTACGTTTAACTGACAAGTGGTCTCAACCCATTTAAATACGGTAGCTACTAACAGAATCGTTTCAACAAAACTTTTTTTTGTACTTCTTTCTTTTACCTTTGATCCAAATATACCCTAAACAAGATATGGAACCATTTTTATCCCCTCTTTTTCTAAACTCCTTAAAAAAATTTGTTGAACTGTATGAGCATTTATATAGAAATAGATGGAGATTCAGTCAGGATTAAGAGCATATCATAGGACAGACTTTGCATCGGTAAAAGTAAGTCTTTCCATGATCATTCTGTTTGTACACTGCATTTGATTTGAGAATTCAGATATGATCTGTATTAAAGAAAATGCAATAGGATGGTTATATTTATCTGACAGATGCCAGTTTGTTTATGCAAATCCTTCTCACACAAAGTTAAACATAAGTTGCACAGGGTCGTGTGCTTGGACCTATACTGTATGCATCTATTAGGTAAAATTATTTTTAAAAAATACAATCATTTGTGCAGACAATACTTTATGATCTGAAAAGCCAGATGAGATCAAACATGAAGTCAGACAAGCATGTTTTAAAGACCTAAAAGTCTTAATGGCAAAATTATCTGCTTTTAAATGCTGATAAAACAAAGGTGGTTGTCCTTGGACCTGAGCACTTTTGGAAAAATCTGAAAACACACTGATGCGATTGAACCTGGTCTCGTATTTTTGGGAACAAGCAAAGGCTTATCAAACAAGAATGAATGGCATGTGTTAAGTTTTGATGTTTAAGCCCCAAAGTAATAAATTAAATTCGTTT
Source organism: Kryptolebias marmoratus (assembly GCF_001649575.2). NCBI lineage: Eukaryota > Metazoa > Chordata > Actinopteri > Cyprinodontiformes > Rivulidae > Kryptolebias > Kryptolebias marmoratus. The sequence goes on along the minus strand of NC_051447.1, from coordinate 13,649,436 downwards.
TTTTTAAATACATTAATTTCTTTTTCTAATAAATATGCTAACACACATTATGTCCCTTTAGCGTCTGCCCTTATTGAGAAAATTAATTAAACTGTAGTAACTGTTACTTTGGCAAATTTTATCCCTTTAAGCAAATGTCCTTTTTGCAAATTTGAGATTTAATTTGCCATTAGAGAATTATTGTTCAGTACTCCTGGGCTTTGAGCAAACAATGATAATTGGTAGAGTAAGGTTTTGCTGAAGAAAGTGAAGGAGTCTCAAAACTTTTTTGCTCAATTAGGAGATTGAATGTGACTCAGTCGAGACAACTAAAGGAAAATATAGATATGGAAAGAAGAAAAAAAATGACTGCAGAACAAAATTGTTTTTCCCTTGCATTTGACAGAGGGATACAAGCATTCTCCAGAACTTGTTAGCTTGTTTATAAATTACTTTTAATGGATATGCCTATACGGCTTTCTGCTTCTCACAATCTGACATAATGTGTTACTATATAAGACCCAGAGAAACACACTTTCCACTGGTTTTAAACTAATGGTGTTTCATTGACACAGTTTGTTCCATTTTCTGGAGATTTGTTACTAACTGCTGTTACAACCGTCAGCCTCATATTTATTTTAAAGCACTTTAGAACCTTCAACATGCCATTATCGTTTGAGGGATAAAACAATTTGTTTGTGCTGTGGTCACTTCTATACGTGAAGGGCCATTAAAAGACAACGGGAAAAAAAACTTCCGGGATGACAGCTTCTCCAACTTACAACCCGCTACCCCCACATATTCACTGAATAACCCTTGTTTACAGAATGTAAGTTATGCTAACATGTTTCGGTCTTCCTGCTTATATTTTTGATCCACTGTGTACATTTAGATTTACAGTCCTTTGGACTGCAGTGGTTTCTATTGACTTTTTAATACTTTTTGATAAGAATAAAGGGATCAAAAATAATATAATGCAATCAGATTTGTGAACTAATTTGATTTGTAATACTGCTGTTAAGAAAAAAAAACTGCATATGGAGATTGCACTAAATATGGTTTAGTCGCCTGATTATTTTTTCTTTCCTTCTCATTTCATTTGGTTTTACAACATTGTTTTCCTCCCTTTTGAGTAACCAATGGTCTTTGCTATGAGTAGAAGAGTTGTTTTTGGAAGCTTAAAAACCTCTAAAAATAATTTAATTGAGCACACAAAACATTTTTAGAGCCCATAACATTTTCACTCTTCATGGAGCACTTGATGGCTTTTTCCACCCAGTATTCCCTTTATCTCCTAATAACAATTCTGTTCTTGCAACAGTCTGGACAGATATTAAAAGACATGATTACTTTGTTTAGTATTTCCTTGTAATGTAACAGTGCCAAAAATGGAAAACCATGTGAAGAATTATGTAAAAACAAAAGAAAAGCAAAAAAAAAAAAAAAAGTCGTTTATACTGTCATACAACTTGTAATTTTTCTAGTTTTTATTTTTAACAAAATGTGGATTTTGTAGCTTGACATCTGTAGCTGTAATTTCAATCTTTGTGCTCCCATCTGTTTTGTCCTGAAGCCACAAATGTGAGCAGAGTTGTATATCAGTTTCTGAAATGTCAAACTGGAGCTAAAAATCATGAGGCTCCTGGAGCTTTTGTACTCTAAAGAAAACAGCCTTTAACAGACAACAATTGAAGGCCTAGCATTATTTGAAGGAATGCCTATCACCCGCCGCTTTTCATGCCAGAGTGTGAGAATAAATTCATCCTGTTTAAAAAAAAATACAGATATATGGAAGTTGTAATCACTTTGATCTAGTCTTAAAAATAGTTTAGCACAATAACATACAATAATATACAATGTTAAGATTCAGGATATGTGTTGTTAATGACTCTCAGCAACTACCATATCAAATTTTAGCTCCATATCTGTAAATGAAACTGAGTTATAGAGATATACAGATGTGGATAAGTCAACAGGTGCAGAGGCTTTGGAGTTACAGAAATAGCTGAATTAATTCTGTTGGACCACAATTCAAAAGCAATGGCTTTTTTTCTATTGTTGTTTTTGAGTCCTCTTTTTCTTTATTACTTTTATCAGTTTCAAGTTATTTCAGAGAGCATTGTGGATTATTTTTATTTCCAATTATTGGTTTTAAAAGGGTAATGCCAAGGTTTTTAACAAAGATGCTGCAATGGGTAGCTCTCAAAGCAGAGGATGAATTCATGTCTGTAAGATCACAAGTAAAAAATAATAAATGTGTTATAAATTAAAGACATCATCATCACTGGGATGGCTTATTTGTAATCTCATTTGTTTGCTCTCATGTTGATCATTTCTCAAATCATCTGCTTGTCTCTCAGCTCATAAATCAGTGCCTATTTAAGAACTGATCTGTCCCATCAGGGCTTCTTTTTTGGCTTATTTCCACAAACTCCTTTCCTTTACATAGGAAGGAAAATCATTTCAGCCAGCAGTGGTCATTGTAAACTGTAACAAATTAAAATGGCCATGAATGCATAGTTTGAACATCTGACACCTATTATTTAGCCTTTAGGCTCAGGATATCTAAAAGTACTTATTTTGCAATCACAATTGTTTCTTACAAAAGCCACAAATGCAATATTTTGGGGGGCAGGTAAAAATTCAATGTTTACTCAGCAGAGACGTGAACAGACTTTTCAGTGAAACTTTTGATCTGATTCTTGTAAATTGTGTTCCAAATCCCTCAAAGAAAATGTCAAAATAGTCTGTAGGGACTCGCATAAAATTAAACCTCCAAAGTAGTTAAAAGCCCAAAAATAAATACAAACTTTTGACAGAGCTGTATATATTCGTTTTTTTATTATTTATTTTTTTCAACCAAAAAAAAAGAAATGTTTCTGGTAAACTAAACAATGCAGCAAGGAGTGTGGAAACAAAATATATTTACAGTCTTGAATATCTCAACGTTCTTAGCTGACTCTTATGAAATTAGTTTTAGACAGAAGTGTGCTGATGTGGAAATCCTATATTTAACTTAACTTGTTCCTGCCTTATTTTCCTCATGTGAAGTCTCATTGTGTGCTCATGCAGAAACATCTTTTAGACTGAAGTTGATTTGGAATGAAACGCTACCTGTGAAGGCAATAAACCTCCAGGGGTGAAAAGGCAAAAACCTGTTTTATCTTTAATATCAGTGGGGGTGCAGGACAGACAGACAGACAGTGTTTGTGTGTCTTGCTTCATGGCTGATGCCTGCCTGCCAGCCTATTGTTGAAGTGTGCGACACCAAATATCCGTTTATGAATTGCAGCCTTCGGAGCTTTCTTTCACTCTCCTTCAGAATTTCAGAGTTAGAACTGCCGCTTCCCTTACGGTCTGTTTGCTTCTGATTCTGTAGAAAGAATTGTCAGTCAGATTGATGACCTCTCTCCACTCTAAATGGACCCAAGTCTAGTCATGTGCAAGGTGTGAAATACTCACGCCTTGCACACATCCTGGAGTGCTGCAACCTTACTTTTTTTTGTCTTTTTGCTTGTTTTTGTGCCTGAAGCAGGGAGCCACAGAGTGACACATAAAAATGACTTACACTGAGATAAAAGGGCCTTTACTACCCATCGTTGGCAGACAGGATGGGAGCAGGAGGATGAGGACAGACATTTACGCATCCATGGGAACTGTTTTGCTTTATGTTTCTTTCTTTGTCCTGACTTGGCAAAGAAATTCCTACCACTTGTTTTTATACTAAATTTTATGTATCTATAGAAAGGCAGTAAATTAAAAAGAAAAGTCAAACCACTCATTTACCTGCCCATATCAAATGTGATCTGTTTTTTTCTGCTTAGAGAGATTTTTGACTGGTTATTGTCTGCTGCCAAACGTGAAGCAACAAAAATGTTTTTGCTCCTGTATGTGTGCTCGTTTGTCTGTAGCATGAGAAAGTAATCTCAGAAAGTTATCACTGGACATACATCTACAACTAATAAACTTTTGGAGTTATCCCCATTCAAGATGACTGCCACAGCAACACAGAAATGACTATAACTCAACCGATCTCACAGATACTAAAACTGGTGTAATAGTAGCCGAGAGTCATTCTCAACATATTCTCGAGGACTTGTTTTACTATCTCTTGAGACTTCTGTGTCATACACTTTGAGCTTTGTGCAGACATCTTACACCAAGCTCCATTAGTGCTCCTATCTTATCAGAAACAGAAAAAAACACTGTATCGTGCTTTCATATAACTAGTTTCAATATCAATTTACCATTTTTAAAAGTTTAACTACTTGTCCAATCACACCACAAACTGTGGATGGCCTTAAAATGTTTAAGGGGCTATCCACACATGAATGTTTTTTGTTATTTGTTTTATTTATCTATTTTTTTTGTGAATATGCAAAAGTTTGTTTTAGCACAAAAACAAAATTTAGGAGCCCAAAAAAAGTATTTAGTGAGAATGAGTAAGAAAATCTTGAAACTCTACTCTTTTCACATAGACAGCCAAAACACAACCTTTCAAAAATAATAATGTCATAGCCCCACCTTTAATCTAACCTAGACCAGAGGGCAGCCACTTCTTGTGTTTACAGTTCATGCAACCTTTGTGCACTTGCTTCATGCCTTGTTTTGTGTTTTTGTTCTATTTTTGTGGCAGCGTTGGAGCGCCACATACAGGCCTGGCATAGTTACTGCAGCGTTTTGGGTCATTTCTGGGGTTACGTCTGAATGAGGACATTTCTAAAATTTGTGCCATGTTTACATGGAAACTTTTTTGAAAATTCAAATTGATTGTATTTTCATGTGGTCAGGGCCTAAACTACAGTGCTTTACGTCTCTCTGTGAATTTTAATCACTTTAATTCATTGCATTAACATTTTTAATGCAATGATTCTGGTTTCAAAAATTATAACAAGAATGTAAATTCTTTATTATTCTGTTAACATTAAGTCACCCTCACAGACAACCATGCATACAGAAGTACAAGATAACAGAAACTAACCTAATATTTAGCATCACATGCACTCAGAAGTGGGCATTCAACTAATTGTAATCTAACTATTAATATTTCTCAGACAGCTCACCTTTCTGCTTTGCATAATCAAAACACTACACCTTAACAGCCTGTGCTACACTGTTCATCATTTACTTATTAAGTATTAATTAGGACCTGCTCTGTTGTTAGAAAGTGATGATGGCAGGCTCTCCTGGGGTTACTCCCTTTTACTTTCTCGTTTACTGAACTTTTAACTGTCATCAGCAGTTAAACTGAAAGCAAGCTCAGCACATCTGGAGATGGCTGCACTTGTTGTAACACTCACAATAAGGAGTTATGTTCTAACAAAAAAGGTTTCAAGATTTGAGAGAAAAAGAGTAGAAAACCAATTTAAACAGACCAAAATCTATTTTAACTTGCTGAAAATATGGCACTTAAACACATTCATACAAAATATTTACTACTATTTGAAAGCATAGTTCACATTTTTAGCATTTAAATGCTAAAAATGAGATTAAGTGCTGGAAACAGCTGCTGAAAAGCATCTTCTAAACACTAAACTGTACTCAACAATTTATAGTGGCGAAGCCTGAGCCAAACACTAAAACATTAAGTACATACAGTTTATCTACCACTTTCATCACAGAGACTTGGATGAATGAACACAGATAAACAGAAAATTGCACCCATCTGTAATGTAAACTGCCAGCTATCAAAGGTTATGCATATGTAAACCTGTGAATTACGTCTGAATAAAGCAGTGCACTGCAAAAATCATATCTTCCTCCAACAATTTTTGTTCATTTGTTTCTATAGTAAAGTGTACCTGCACACAAGTAAAATAAAAATAAGAAATATGCCAACATATTGTCAGTTTTTACAAATTTTCCCATAGGCTTCTAATCTAAAAGGGCTGCATGCTGTATGATGTGTTTAATGTCTGTGTGAGATGTTTTATGACTCATGCATCAAAATTTGTGGCAGATTGCTTCAATATACCAGGACTAAATATGCATGCCCATTATAGCATACACTTGCAAGTAATGGCAGATTTAAAGAACTGCATCTGATGGAGCTAGTGATTTATGACAAGGAGTTCTTGTTTACTTTTCAACATGCACAAAAGTGTAAGATATTTTATGTGCCCATACATTGTGGGCACATGCAAATTTCTCTTTTTTTATACTCCTATGAGCTCCACAATCACCTTCATATTTGTGTCTCCAAAGGTCAGTCTGATGTTTTCCTGTGCAAACTCTGAAAAACCTTGGGAACTTACGGACAACTGTTAATTAAACATTCAAGAGATATTCATTGGATATACCTCTACAACTGATTAACTATTGGTGAAAACCCTGTTCCAGATAACTATCACAGCAAACTGATCTTAGAAAACACAAAAATGTCTATAATTCAGTCAGCTTTACAGATATTGAGGTAAAACTTGGTGTGGCTTTAGCAACCAAAGTGCTATTCAATGTGCAAAATCTTTGCTGAATAATTTAGCTTTAAATGTTGGACTCAGCCCAGGCAGACTGTCTGTCTGCAAATCATCTCATAACCCCCCTGGATGGATGCTAGGCTTTTAATTCTTATTATTTTTTTACATTGCTAAAGCAACTTGTCCTATTTTATCTTATGTAATGCAGAACAATACTAAATATATCATAAATTTATTATTCTAAAGACTTTCCAGACAAGTTTTTATGGTTAGAAAGCCAACAATCATAGTGATGCGAGTGTTGACAGAGACAGTAATTCATATTGTTTGCCTGTAAGCTTACATCAAACATACACAGACATATTTTTTAGAAAACGCATATCTGGCAGCACAACAGTTTCAGTGCTGATTATGATTAAAATAATTTCACATATTTTGGTCCATTCGAAACTGAGGTAGTTGATGAAATAACACAAATTTGAGTTATGGAAATTTCAAAAAACAGCCCGAGCTCTAAATTGCTGGAGTAATACCGTTGTAAATTTTGTCTTTTGATTAGTATCAGCATTTGTTTTTACGATTGCGCTTTTCTTAAAGTGTGTTTGGGGAACATGTGTGAGAGATGCAGAAATCTCAATCAAATGCTGCTTGTGTAAGCACACTACCAAATAAACTTATCTCACAGAGCGAGACACATCCAGACTTAATAACAGCCATCAGTCTTCAAAGAGTAAACACCAAGTTCTCATTACATTTGTGTAGATTGTGTCTGTGAGGTATGAGTTTGCATGGCAGCTCATTTGTGTTTGTTGGGCCTGTGTGTGTGTGTATGTGTGTGGAAGGGGGGGGTATGTGTGTGTAAGAGAGAGAGAGAGGAAAACCGAGTGAAACTGTCTCATTAACAGTGTTGTTTACAGACCAGAGCTGGGGAGAATTGCAAGTTGGAAAGAAACAAGATTATTTCCAATTATTCTATTTTAATTATACTGACATGTTTTTGAGTTACTTGCGCCTACAAAAATCTCTCTGGCTCTTTTGACATTTGGTCTTCCTCCTGTCGCCCTCTGTTGCTCTCTGCATTGTGCAGTCTTTGCCCGTCTCTGTCTGTCACTTTAACTCATCCTGCTTAGCTTGCTGTCTCTCTTTACACTCCATTATGGCCAGATTCCCTTACTAGCATGTGTCTTTTTGGCCTGAGGACTGGTGCGTTCCCAGCTTTGGCAGGACCTCCAATGGGCCGTTGAGCCAGAAGGCCAGAACGACTGGCAGCAGACACGATGAGCTGCTCCAAGTCCATCACTGAAAGGCAAGGGGGCGAACAAATTCAACGGTATGGCAACAAATTCACTTGGGTGTGAAGCAAATGTCACCTTAACTCTTTTCATTGCTCCTTCCATCCGTAATTTTCCCAAATGGCTTCAAACATGATATTTGTAGTTCTTTTTTGTATTGTTCTACTTATGTGCATTTGAAGAGTGAATTCCATCATCTGAATTTTGAGCATAGAATGCTTAGGTGACAACGTGCACCCTTGGTTCAGACATTAGCATCCATATATTGCAAGGTTGAGAATTTCATTACTTTCCCCAAATTGTGTGAAGTTAATGGCTATATAAAGGAGGAACTATGGCAGGCCATTACAACATATAATCAAGCCCTGCTTCTTTTTCGAAAATATAAGAATTCAATAATAGCCTTTTTCCTAATTAAAATGACCATCTTGTTGGTCAGTATTGAAATTAAAGATTTCCATTAGTCAAATTATATTTTGACTAAAAAATCTTTAAGTTTAGGTTATCATTTTAACATTGCACTACATTTTGTTTTGGTATGACTAGATGACTAGACTAGACTCAGTATATACTGCAGATATTCAACATTTAATTATTTATAGTCAAAGCAAATATTTCAGATATCCAGAAGGGCTTTCTTTCTATCCACCATCAACATGTCAAACACCTCAAACATCATTCTTGACATTTGACTTGTTTGCCTACTAAATCAACTGTATGCAATAGTTATTTTCAACATGATTACTTTTTCTTTTAATCACACACATTTTAAATGGTAAAACAGTCTTATGTTAAAGGTTTATTACACTAATATTAATTACATATTTAGTAATCTTCTGCAGCATATGTGGTTTACTGTACATCTAAGCTTCAAACTGCCACATTTAGGTGTAATAAATCAGTGAATATTTCTGTGAGAGTATAACTGTAAATATAGATCTATATCCTGTTATATTAATGTTTAAAAAAGCCCCCTGGGTTAAGATGTGAAAACTTAGCAAACATTTTCTTCTACATATGGGCTAATTTCTTACTCCAGTGCAAAAATACAGGAGCAGTGTTAAAACCCTTAATACATAATTCAGCACCATCTGTCCACAGCACATGTGCAATAAAAGCTGTCTTGTACTCTCTTCTCCTCCCTCATGTAGCTTTTTCTCTCTTGCTGCCATGTACCTGTTTTCCCTATAACTTTCTTTTTTCTATGTTGTGCTTATGTATGTTCTCATGAAGCCTGTGTCACACTGCCATATTTTCATCTTGTTTTCCTTCTCAGGGTTTTTTTTTCCTTACATAAAATATATCTTTCTTTCTGCAACTCTTTCTCTGTTATGTCTCTTTTTCCCTCCAAAATCCCCTCATCTGTGGATTTGTCATTGGTTAATTTCCTACAACACAATGCTTTTATGGATTTTCCATTATCTGTCTGTGTCATATCCACTTCAACTCTAAGGTCAATTAAAACTTAGCAACTCATCAGGACTATTGTCCAGAAGTGCATATGTGTCTCTGTGTGTGTAGGTGATCTCCGTCTCATCAACTCTATTGTAGAGGCCGACAATACAGTGACCCTGAGAATCAGCTTCTTTTGTAGTCCTTATGGAGTTAGAGGCTGCAGTATGTGGGTGGTTAAGTGTCTGCCTATCTTTCTGTGTGCATGGATGTGCATGTGTGGGTAGCATTTAGGCTTAGAGCAGAAGAGCAACCAACTGGTTAGCCTTCCCTACCACATTTAGTACTGATGTTCCTCACATTAGCACAGACTTGTGCAACAACCTAAAATGAAAAAGCCAAAATCCATCCACCATTTCCAATTTGTTACTTCATTATTTCTTTTAAAAAGGATAGTAAGGTCATTTTCAAAGTTGTCTTTCAAATAGTACCTTATCAGCTGTGACATCTATCATAGACCAGAATATAAAGAAAAGGACAGATGTTTTTGTCTAGGCCAGGCTAATGACTAGCCACACATCAAAGCTTAAAAAATAACTTTCTCAGAATGATAGTGTGAAGGAATGCTACATTAGCTCATATTAAACTATTACACTTTGGAATGAGAACACTTGTTTAATTTGTTGCTATTAACTAAATATAAAAAATGTCCATGTTACTATGGGAATGTACAATGTACTGAACAAGAATTATGCTATGTGAATGTATGTGTGCTGAGCATAGACCATTATACTCCGATAATGCTGAGAGGCTGTGAGAGTATCAATCAGCCTTGATCAGCACATGCAGTCAGTCCAAATGTTTACTCAACTCATGGAGGATTGATGCATTCAACAGTCTCAGGATTATTGACATATAACTGTCTATGCTCAGCACACAGACATTCACATAACGTAATTCTTGTTTAGTCACAAAAACCGCGATGAACTAAACAAACGGTGACATGCAAAGGTGTAGAGGTCTAATATTACCTAATGTGGCATTTTTTCATACTGGTATAACATATCTGAAAAAAAAGTTGTTTTATAAACCTAAGAAATTATATATAACAGGCCCTTGTTTGGCTAGCCATTAGCCTAGCTTGGGCAAAGACTTCTGGCCTTTTCTCCATACTCTGTGCTCTATGATTAATGTCACAGCTGATAAGATACTGTTGATAACAGAGCACTTCAAGAAAGACCAGACAATCTCTTTAATATCTAGCTAAATTCAGTCAATTCCAAAAGAGAACAAGTTGCTTAAAAGGTAAGGAATGGTTGCATAGGGTTTGTTCTGAAAAGCACTAAAACATTCCTAAGTTCATATCTTAGTGTGCTAGAAAGTGGGTATATGTTGAAAATAACTACACCCCAAGAGGCCAAGTTTAAATCTTTACCCAACTTTTACCCCATAGTCATTATGTGTATTCACAGGGAGAAATGTTGGTATATGTTAGCAGTCAGTTTGTTTTTAAACTCCAGATGAGTTCCTGTTCTCAAAGCCTTTTGCAAGTGTCTCAGGAGAGTTTATATAAGAATGCAAGACGGTCTAAATCTTTCAGTGGCATTAGAAATATGTTGCTTTAATCACACAGGGAAGTGGAAATGTCAAACTGAAAATGTATTTTAAGTACACTTCGGGATAGCATTAATTTCCCTTTATTTTCTTTTTTATTTTACATAGGATGCACACTTTTCTCTCTGACCTTTTGTAAACTCTTCATATTCCAAATACTTATAACTCCATATGAATTCAGAACTCTAAAGGGATAATGTTGAATAATGAGTTGTCAGTATCTTAATAGAAGTCATATCAGTTTCAATGCAAAAATCCACAATATAGTGTCTGAATTAACTACTTTAAAATGGCTGAAATCTGATTTTAAATTGATCCTCTTACAAATAGTTTTTAGGTTTATTCCCTTTCATATGAATTTTTCCCCAATTCTCCAAACTAAGATCAGTGACTGCTGTCTATTGCAGGTAAGATACTGACTACTAATAACTAATCCACAGAAACCCACTTCAAAAAATGTTAACTGTCCCTTTAAGTTCTTGTTGGTTCAGTATAATCACAGACATCATCATACAAACCATAGTTCAGTTCACTGATTTTCATGAATCATGGGTATAACTTAAGCTGATATTGAAAGGCAATTAAATACATTTTTCTGCATCCTAATATCTTCTATAGCTTTACAACTTAGTTAAATTGTGCACATATGAAAGCATCTGAAAAATGTTTTTCTTCTATTCATCATTTACTGGAAAAGACCTGAGCTCCATGTTTTTTTTTTGAGTAAATTAAAACTGTTTGAGTTCTGAGGTTATGTTGGAATATTCCTGCTGTTCCATTAGTTCCTAGAAAATAAACAATATAAACCTAGTTTGTTTGGGGGGTTTTGGGCTTTGAAAATTTATCTACAGTAGAGTAACTCTCTAATAGGTGGTCAGAAGAAAAGTGGATTGCACAGAGGGAGGGGAAAGAGCAAGTTCAAAGACGACTAATCAGTGCTGTCCATTTATGTGAGCGTTTAGAATGGGAAACCTTTTAGAGCACAGACATTACACTCAGTTTGAAGCCTGTATTTACTGCAGAAATCAAAAGCTTGAGGTTGGAATTGATGTTTTATATCAACAACACTGTTAGTTTTGATGATAGCTCATTATACTATGTCCCATGTTATGAAATATGATTTCAAACTTTTTTCCTCATTATTCAGAGCACCATCTATGACCAGTGGTTGATTAAATATTTTGGCAACAAAAAGAATTCAGTTTAAAAATGAATGGGAAAGTTTTAAACAAAAATCACATCATTCAGTGCTCAGAGTACAAATTTGTGATGAGTCTCAGCTAATTGCACCAAATTTTAGGGTTGATATCAGTAAATTTGTTGAGTTGTAGTCCTTTGTCGTGCTGCCATCTTGAAATCATGTTGACTCTGAAGGAGGTAGTTGTAGATGTATATCTAATGACTAATAAGTGAGAGTTTATTAAAATCTGCCCTCTGGTTTATAAGATATTTTACTAATAGACGGGCAAATGCCTTTTAGTTTTCGGTGATTGCCAATAAAGACCTGAATATAGTTAATTGACTAGATAGAAACCACATTTGCAAAAAATGTGCATGCCAATTTAGATAAATACAGTCAAAGGTATCTATCTTATTGAGATTTAAAACCACTTAAATGCATTATAAACCAGAAATAACTTATTCTAAAATGTCAGTATCACCTCTCTGGAAAAACATTGACCATTTTTTGTCCAATTTTTTATTAGATTGCCATCTCTCAAAATTCTTGTATTTATACTCCTCTACTGAGTTGCAGAAGGTCCACTTATAATAATCCAAGTGGCCAACAACTGAGAAACAATAACTGAAGCTAAATTTTACTAAAGTCTATTTTATGCAGCATTTAGGAAACTGATTGCAATCACTTTACTAAGATTGCAGTAACCACTGTGTGGTGGAGAAGTAGGTTCTGTACTGTTCTTATATTTATCCAAATGACTTCTTTTTCACATATTTTGCTATATATTTATAAATGCCACTGTATTTTTTCTGTTATTTCTACCTCTGCATTCTTTCTTTTTTTTCAAGCCTTTCTATCACAAGAAAATAATATTGCTTTTGAATCTTTTTGGTCTTCTCTGGCAGCCTGCGAACCCAGTAATTTACAGCAAGAGAGGTCGAGGAAAAAGTCTGTCCGAGATGGATTCATCTTTCCAATCCCCAAGCCTCACATTTTATTGCCAGCTCTTTAAAAGTATGTTTAAAGCTCTGCTCCAAATGGAGAATTGCCCTCGTAGATCACCACCACACAATTCTCAGTCTTCCTCAGGCCAACAGTTGTATGTCTCCTTTACTTAAGTCAGCGTCCAAATGAGACAGATTGCTAAGTTGTTTTGGGTTGGAACAACCAACTAAATCCCCTCAACCTTGTAAAAATGTATTTAAAAGGATGGATGATTGTCCCACACATTTTTCAACGTGGTCATGTGGGTTACCATAAAGTCATTGGTCAAACCAGAGGAGAGTGTTTACTACAGTAGGCTGAATAAATAACTGTTGAATAAATAACATACACAACAATACACAATTAAATTTGACATATTTTCTGTGTAAACATACTAAACCATGTTGCATCTGTCTCTACTCCACCTCTACTTGTTACACACTAAAAACTGCTGGGTCATTTTAAATCAAATCAGTTCTATTGACTCTGAAAGGTTATCAATTGTAGATGTAGATGCTTCATTAAAATTTAACCAGTGGTTCATGACATATTTTGCTAACAGAGACAGGGTTGGTTCCAAATGGTTAATAGTTGAAGATCTTTCATAATCTGTTAGCACTCCAAAAACGTGTTGGGATCAGTCTCAGCTACTACCACACTGATTATTTTGCTCAATGTCTATATTAGTAACTGAGTTATAGCCATTTTTGTGTTGGTTATTGCCAATTAGCTGTGAAGGCCATCTTGAATTGGATTGGCTCCAAAAGTTAATTAGTTGTACATCTAATATTTATTTTCTGCAAGTTTCAATAAAATTCATCTTCTGCATGATTGATGAGATAGTTTGGTAAGAGACACACGTCCACACACAGACAGGCAAAATTATTATTGTCCACCTTCACCTTTCAGCAGCAGGTGATATATAGCAAATCAACTCCCAAAGTCAAATTTTACAAGTTAAATTAAGTTGAAATAAGAAGTAGAAGCAAATTTTTACTCCATTTCTAAACATATGAAAGTGCTTATTGTTGAGAAGAAAATCATTCTAAAATGCAAATCATTGAACTTTCAAGGTTAGAAAGCTGATATATTTACTAAAACTGTTGGAAAATTGAATAAATAACTTTTTTAATCTTTTTCACTAATACTGAATCCAGTCTGACTATACCGAGAGAATTAGGTTTCTGAGAATATAATAAACACTTTAAATTCAATAAGTTATCTGCCTGACCACATTCTGCAGCTTTCCGGTAAATAAGACATGGTTAACTTTTCGGTCAGAGCAAAAACAGAAATTTGGAATGAGAAAAAAGACATACTTGGCAAACTGAACCAACTATAAGGGACAGAGTCTATTACATTGCTTCAGAGAACATACATAGCTGGTGGGCAGCAATGTATCATCAAGTCACCATGCCAAGCTGTTCCCTTGTGTTAAAACTGAAAAGTTTTACTAATTAAATTCCCCTCCTTGCTTCATTTTCAAACTCAGAACCATGGCACTCATACTACTTTCATCCTATTATTTAACCAAATTCTTTCACTCTGTCCCTTCATTTCAACCTGTATTTTCTTTGTTTTTGGACAATACAAACAACTGTTTTTGCTCTGCAAAGGTCTAAAACTGCCAAGCCCATAAAAAACATTTAAAAAACAGATTCAGAGTCATTCAATTGCAGAGACCAGGGGGATCGGATAAATGTAGCCGAGGGTATGCTTTATTTGGCACTCATGTCTCTGTATTCAAATAAATAAAAAGACAAAGCCATACCACCCCTAAACAAAATGTAGTGCAAAGTGTAGCTCTTATGAGGTTTTATTTTTGTAAGGGAATTGGAAACTTATTGTAATAAGAGGCGCTTCAGAAGAGGGTGCTGAGGGGAAATTAAGTATAGAGGAAAAAGGAAATGTGAAGTGTCAGAAAAAGAAACTTGTATAGAAAAATGTGATTCTTATTGACAGTGTTTCATAAAGTTTTGTTAACTGAGGAAGGTATCATTACTAGATGGTGCTCAAAACGGGCCTCAGCTAAAATACTCTGGATATTTATATTCAAAAGTGTTTCCCTGATTCTGAAATAAATTTCTCCATTCGGAGAAGGTTGAGCCCATTCTGGCTTCAACTTCCAGGTTTATGTCAAAGCTGCATTAATATACAGTCTAAGATACAAAAAGGCAGTTTAATTTCTTTTGACTGGCAATAGGGAACACCAAATTCATTTCTTTTAGGGCACAGGTAGGGGCAAGCCAGTTACAGAAGGCAGACAGGTCAAGTCCGAGCTCATCTACTATTCATCAATCTTTATTCGCATAGTCTGAAACTTTGACACATTTAGCAACACTAAACTAAGACAAAAAATGTACAAAAAAAAACTATTTCATGGCAGAAAGTTTGTTTTTTAAATTATTTTTTACACACTAAGGTTTGGCAACAAAGCAAAATTGAAACAAGGTTTGTCTCCAACACAGATGCATTGTGTTTTGCATTCAAAAATGGGATTAGAAGTATTCTCACAGCATTCCTACTTAGCATTCAGATCAAGTCCAGCTGAAAGGATTAGGAGAACTAAAGGCTAAATACATACAGTGAATCTGTAATAACATTACCCAACAATGGGAATGGGGGCACATCTCAGGTGTTTCCCACAGCGTGATGAACAAATATGCTTTATATTACCAGCGGATCTAAAGGTGAAGCTATGCATAAACATTGTTTTTATTCATGACAATCTCCCTCACCTTCGTATCGCAACCTTTTATTCCCAACCAAGCAATTCTTTGAGCAGAGGGTAACATTTATGAAATCATAGGTCAGTCCCCCAAATAGGTTTAGTGAGTGTGGAAAGCGTTCAGTTCTGGAAACAAGTCTCTGTAGGCTAGAAAAATGCACCGGTTCAGTTTTGGATATTTTTGGTTCATAAGGCAACTTCAACAGCATAAATGCCTGTATTAACTTCCTACAAATCAGCTACAACAACTAACTTCTTAAGGAGAACTAAAACCTCCCAAGACATTTCTCCCTCTTCGTAAAAGTTTCTTTGGTGACACATTTCTTTCATTTTCCATAATTATTGCCACATTTAAAGCGTTTTTAGCAAGCTGTAGCTTGCTTGAAAGCAGGCGTTTGCACAGACACACAGCACCTTAGTAATACTAGCCATTAGAAATGACATTTTAAAGCTGAGCAGGAGGACAGTTCTTTTATATCGACTAATTAAAACTGTTCCACTGAACACTACCGGAGTTGTGGTCACATTGTCCTGCTCTTTTTATTGTTTTTACTAATGCTTTTTTTCCCCATCCTCTTTCCATTCTTCGTGCTTCTTGTTTGCTCTACTTTTAATGCAGAAAAAAAAACTTTCAAGAGTAGCTGAGACCACATAAATCCTCGCAGCTGCAGAATCTCATACAGGTATCTCTTGAAGGCAGCGTTAAAAAGCACTCCAGCAGTAACACTTTGTCCACTTTTGGATCAGTCACGACATCATCATTCAAATGTGGACTTTTCCATGGATGCACAAACACTGCATCGTGTCATCTTTAAACCTTCGCCAGATGTACAGCATGTGGGTGGGATCACACCGAGTGTAGGTCAAAGTGACAACTTTTTTGTATTCTGTGTTCTGTTGGTGTGAAAGTGCCTCTTATCTACCTGAATACATAGCATGCGTAATCACTGGCTGAGTGTGTTTCCCCAGACTAGATCAGCCATTCTAAAGCACTCTGTCTGCAGGAGCAAACTTTTATCTGATAGTATAATTCCCTAAGAGATAACCACTTCATGCTTCAGATGTTACATTTATATTGTGATGTGTTACTGACCAGTTTTACAACAAACAGCATATACAACTTTAAAGCAAAGGTTTAGCTATAGTGAGGCGGGGTAATGTGGAAAGATTCTAAATAAAGCTCTTTAAATGATCTCAGTTTGGAGAAAAGAAGAGGTAAATGCCAACCTAAATTAAAGACCTAGCTTTCCTTGAAGGAATACTGCCCATCAGCTTTCAGGCCAGAGTCTTAGACTAAGCTCATCTTGTGTTATGAAATGACAGAGTAATAGCACTGATGTGCATTTTAAGCAAAGACAGTCGTTGAATTATTCCAGTAATAATTTGATTTTTTATTTTAATTTGATTTTTTTTTTTATATTTCCCCAACCCTTCCCAGACAGTTCCATGAAATCCCTCCACTTACCAGCCACCTCGACAAACTTAAGACTAACCTGCAGTGATTCTTACTTCTTACAATCTGTGCTTATTTTGTCATGTAGGGCTAATTCATATAGCACAAGTTTCAGTACAACAAACTGTTTCAAAAGAAGAGAAAGCATCTTAAAGAGCGCCAATTTCAGCTTCCGCTTTACAAATTAGAACTGCTGTCTGTTTCACGTTTTTGCTCATAGTTCTGGTGCTGCCTGGGGTTTATCCAACAGGAATATCATGATTTTTCGATTGGAATAACTATGGAATGTGAAAGTAACCACACAGTAAAAGTTTACAAAACAGTGTTTGCAAGAACTGCAAAGAAATGTTTGCGATGCAAGTCATTTTAAGACCAGCTCAAATTTGCCATGAGCTTTTCATTCCAGTCAAAATTAAACTACTTCTCCAAACTGAGGTCATTCAAAGAGCCATCTACAGCACAATAATTGTTCATGAACTTTTGACAGAATCCTGCTTCATTAGATCTGAACTCCTCCTTCAACAAACTATCAACCTTACATCATTTAATTCAGCGTTTTTAAGGGATACATCAAACAACTGGTGCTACTAATATCTTTCCAAGGTAATTAAAAAAAAAAAAAAACTTCTAACCAGGTGATCAGATTTAAGATATTGTTACAGGTTATAACTGCTCATAGTTCATAACTGTTCAAGGATGCATTATGGTGACAATAACAATAATGGCCAACATAAATTTCCATCTCAAGGCTAGTGGTGATGTCAATCTATAGCCACACAAAAAAAATTAACGGAACTTGACAAAAAGCTTTAGTGCTACCTAGAAGCACATAAAAACAGAACAGCCTTGGTCATAAAGTGAGTCAGCAATCTTTTCCAAGAAGTTAATCTGGATGCTTTTTTGTGTGTCTGACTAATAGGGAAGTGGTAAACTTTCATGGCAGCACATATCTAAAAACAAACAAAACAAAAGGTCAATAACTATATGAGACATTAGAAAACTGGGATAGAATATGGAACCAGGTGGCCTGTAGGCTCATTACTGCAACTGTCAGGATAAATTCTCAATCTCATTATAAAAATAATTAAGGCAATAGAAGCCAGGGTAAAATAAATAAATACTCAATGATGTGTAACAATGAATAATCGGTTTTCAGCATTTTATATTTTTTTTTGTTAGTTTAATGAACTTATTTAACTGGTTTGTAACAAAGGCAGTGTTTGCCCTTTCAAGGTAGCAGAAAACAGAGGGCTGTTTCTGCATTTATGTTTTCACCTGCAGCTGAGTTATAGAATATAGATTTTGGAAATAGGGTCTCACAATGCACATTAGTAGACAGCCCTGCACACAGATTTAACATCGCTTTGACTATAAACAAGTAAACAAACTAGTAAGTGACAAGAATGTTCTCCATCCAAAATATCCTGCTGAATTTACTGAAAACAATACAAAGTAAATAAACAACAAAATACTACTAACACTGTTGCAAAAATGGTGTTGCAGCAAATGTGTTTAAACAGCAGTGAGATTAAGCCTTAATGTATGGTTTGAACAGTAAAAATACCCTAAAATCTGACCAAATTTTCAATGTTCTAAATTTAAATATGACAAGTAAACAAATTTAAATTCATCACCTTTTGTTAATTGAAATGAAATATTGGCAAATTCTGTTTTATTATCAAATGTTGTTCTGTTTTGAGCAAAGCAACACGAACTGGTCCAAATCAAATTCAGGTTAATCCAGAACATATAGATTTAAATTTAAAAGTCAGTTTATTCCAGTTTACTACCATCTTGATTTAAATCTCTATTACAGGGTTTTGTCATGTTTTAAAGGCACATCATCTCAGGTGCACTTTTGTGTGTCTTTTACATGTATATTGATCGTTTTGCACGTTATTTTATGTCATTACAAATGATTAGAGTTAAAGAACAGGATATCTTGTCACTGGTAGTAAATGCAAATGGTTCAGAAACATCCATATAATCATGTGCAGTTTAAATGAACAGAATGGGCTGGTGTTACAACCCATGTAATGTGTAAGGTAGTGTGTTAAACATAAAACCAGGATGAACAACCAGGGAGATAACCGTTCTTTGTCAGGTTCTGCTGCTGAAAAGGTTCAAGAGCAATATAACATGAGTGACAATCTCTAATTACCTCAATTATTCCTTTGTGTTTATTTAGCTAGTAGTTCAAATCTATTTTATCTGATAGAAAAATTTTAACACACCAATATCATAACCACAGTTCCTACAGATCCCCCATTTCAAAATTCCAGACTCACATTGATGCATTATCTGTCAACTTTTGGACATGTACTGGATTAAAGCGTGGACAGTGGAGAACACCACGTCTGAAAAAGGTCACCTATTTTTTCATAAGTTTGTGTTCTTACTCAGAGATTCAATCTTTTTTTTTTTTAATATGACATGTTTATTTTGTAAAATCCTTTTAGAGTAAAACAGAAAAAGCAACAAATCAGCTGGACTATCTTGTGACTGACAAGTTGCATCCAGTATTTGCAACATACTACAAATGTTGTGCATTTGTAGCAGATATTTAAACTTTAATAATTTTATAGTATCCAAAAACTGTAACTATGTTTATCTTTTATATATTATAAATATGAAAAGCATAAAAACTTTTTGTCCGGAAATTCATGAATGTATGAACTGGAAGAAAAAAACTAAATGAAATAATGTCTGGAAACATAGTTTTCCATGCTCCATTTTCCTTTTCCAAACCTGGAAATTACTAAAAGCACATTTTATACCTTCCCATGCTTTTCTAGATTGTAAGAACCCTGTGTAAACACATTTCAGCTGAAGTGAATCTGACATCTAGTCTGCCACAGCTTTCGTTTATACCTTGTTTCATTTTGTGTGATTTAGATGTTCTCCTCTTACAACCCTCTTTTGATGTCTGCAGAGAAATAAAAAAAATTAATTTCTGTTTGTGGTTTAAGCTTTCTTGGATCCAAGATTCCATCGCTTCTCAAGTTCAAAATTGATCTTTTCATATATGGTCTTTAATACACGTTTAGGGCAGTGAAATCCAAAATGCAGTTCAGCCACTCCCTTTTATTATTCCAAGGTATAAAACATTACAGAAAATCTGTGACCAACATGTGGACTTCTTTATATGTATATTAAAAAAAAATTGCAACAGGTTGGTCATTTGAGACTATTTTTAGTTCAGGTTTTTGGTTCGAGTGACATTGAAAGTTAATTTTAAAAAAGAAAGAACAGGTTTCCAATTTTCTCTGCAGCTCAAAGGTGTGATGTAGGGGGAGAATTTATACAGGAAGGTAAGATCTGCTGAGAGGAACAGAGAGACAAATGCTGAATGTACATGAGAGGATGACTCAGTGGCGGAAGCTGGAACAGAGAGGGCACAATATGAGTGTGAAAAAGGAGGAAGAAAAAGAAGAAAAATAATAGTTAATGTCCTTTGAGACCTAGTGAAAGCAGCTACATGCATGTATTGTCTCTTTACTTCTGTCTGTGTGGTTTTAATTACTATTTCTTCCTCCTCGTCATTTTTTAGTGTCTTTTTTTCCCCACCGTATGAAAAATTCAGTGGGGGCAAAATGCAGAGATGTCATGCTGTTGTATCTGCTGAAACAGATCCAGTCTCTGACAGAGTTTTTGAATAAGTCATCAGTGTGGCAGTGACAGAAGCTGGAAACTCAGTTTGAAACCAAAAAACTAAAAATGATCAAATCTACCTTCTGCCTAAATGTAAAAGCTTAAGGCACAGAAAATGGGTTTAACATAATTTCCTTGAACAGAAAAACATTAAATAATAGCCTAATTTTTGTGTTTCAATGTTTTTAAAAGGACATAACAATGATAGTAAATTAAATGCTAAAAAAAAAAATCCTTTTTGAAATAGGAGGTATGATGGAAGGAACACATTTGCTAAAAAACGGGAAGTGTTAAAGAAAAGGTGCAAATGTTTTGAAGTAGGTTTTTATGGAAATATTATGAATATGTTCTAAAGAACCTTTTGATTTACTTCAGTTTGGAGAAATAGTTTAATTGTGAGCGGAGTCAAACTAATGACTGAGTGAAGCCAGGACCAGTTCTAGTTATCTTGCTCTGAAAGCTCAAATGACCTAGAGCACAGGTGTCAAGCTCCATTCCTCGAGGGCCACTGTCCTGCATGTTTTAGATGTGTTCTTGCTTTAAAACATCTGGTTTAAATGGATGACTTGTTGCCATGCTCCTGGAGAACTTGATGATTTGGTGAGGAGCTAATCAAACCATTTGAATCAGGTTTGTTGGAGCAGAAAAACCTAAAACCTCCAGGACAGCGGCCCTCGAGGCCTGGAGTTTGACACCCCTGACCTAGAGGAAAATGCAGTGTGACTCCTGACTGCTTAATAATTTCTCCAAAAACTGTTGAAGCTGAAACTGAATTGGTAAAGATCAATCAAGCAGAACAAAACAAAAGTCAGTAACAGTAGCCAAAAGCTACAAATAACCAAAATCATAGCTCAAAGCCAAAAGTAGCAAAACCGTAGCTCAAGGCAAAGATCTGCATAACAAAACTAAAAGTTAAAATTAGCAAAACCACAGTAAAAAGGAGAAGACAAATAAATAAAGCAAGTATGCTAAAGTAAATTTCACAAGACAGTGTTTTTGAAGGAATAGGAGATCTCATTTTATTTCTATGATGTAAGTTTCTGTAAATAGAATTGAATTCAAAAAGGATGAAAGGTACAAATGCTAAAAGACAGCACACTATTCCTGGTCAAGCTGAATGTTTTGATATATGAATGGTTATAATAGCACAAAATATACAGAAGTCTTCTGTAATCTGTTGACTTAGGTTTGCTTCATTTTCACAGCATGATTTTTTTATTTTTGTTTTAGCATTGGATTTTGCTGCTTTTAAGACGATTTGGTGAGACAGTGCCCTCAGTAAGATGTTTCCGACAGAACAGCAGGACTGTTGATTTGTTATATTTGAGAGGTAAATTTGCAGTTGTTGAAAAATTAGATTCAGCGAGCCTCTGGCCGCAGCAGACAGTAGGTAACACTTAGTAAAGTGTACACACTGAGAAGAAAATGTCTGAGTTTAGCTTTAACAGGAAGGAAAAAATCTTTTACAGCTGATAGACAAAAGAAGAACAGAAGGAGAGTTTTCAAATGGGCAGCAGCAGTGGTTGGATGTGAGCAGCATGATCCATTCTGACTGAGCTGTCTTATATTCCATCGTGTGCACACATACTAAGCTTAAAAAAAAAACTGAGTCACTTTTTTCCTTAAACTCCTAGAATAACTCTAAAAGCCAAATATTTGTATTTTTAACTGAAAGTTTTTAGGACAAACTTATTTTAAAAACTTCACTCTTGAGGATGTTCAAGACATGTTGGACCATTAGTTTTGTACGGTTTTCAAATTAAGTTCAGCTTCTCATATATATATATATATATATATATATATATAGTTTGTTATTGTTAACACAATGTGAGCATGTCCTTGTTTTAATATGGGTGTGCAGTACTGAAGATTTTTATGTCACTGACTCTTGTAAACAATTCCAGTCAGATCCGAACTGTAACACTGTTTCTCTATAAGCCTGTTCAGAGTTGAGTTGAAAATGTGGATGCATGATATAATCCGTGCTAACAAGGTATACTGTGCGATCCAACTATCCTCACATGACCTTCTGCTGTAATGCAGAGCATCTTGAATCTGCACACAGGTTTTGTTTATTTCCACTTGGCTTGTTTCTCTGGTTAAAGTGTGGAAAATTGTATCTGCTACAACTTTGGAACATTGTGCAGCGTAATGATGCCTGAAATGGGTGACACTGTGCTTTCGTCGCCCCGTGTCACTCGTGCATGCGCCTCTCATAGTGTGCGTCTTCCTAAAACTCTGACAAATGGAAGGTGCATTTAAGAGGACAGCATCCCACCTCTAACTGACCTTAAGACAGTTTTTCTATCACCAAAGGTTCTTTTTCTTATTTCCTAACTTTGTATCTTCCCTTTTTTTTCCCCCAAGTTACAGGAGCTCAGTGTCATCTCAGTTTTTAACAAGTTTTAAAGTGCTTTGAGTACGTGAGAGAGAAGTAGAGTGAGAAAACATGCCACGTATATCATCCCCAGTAGTTACTTTTGTTTGTCAGTGACTGCAAGGAAAGACATTGTTTATAATAAAATCAAATAAAATGTCTAAAGAAATTTGTTTATTCTATATTAAATTTCAGTGGACATAGATGACAAAATCTAGGCCTGAAACTGTTGAAATCTCCACTATGTTATGTTTCTCATCTGTGTTGTGGTTGGAAAACAGAGGCAGTATTCAATTAATCAAATTTGTCATAGTCTGCAAAGGCTGTTTGCACAGTCTGCCAGAGGCAATGAATTTCCCTTTGCTGCTTCTAGCAACACAGAATACTAACATGAGGGTGTTAGTGTGAGTTTGTAACATGATCACAGAAGTCATACTGTAGTCAATTTTTAAAATTTATGCAAAGATTCTGTTTGTTACACTACTTGCATGCTTTGGGAGCAAAGTAATGCATAAGATATTTACTTGGATGGCCCACTAAACAAATCAAATGTTGGTTTATGTCTAAATTTGTTTTAAAGCAAATGCAGTATGTGACAAAATTAGCTATTAAAATGCCAGTTTGTTAAAACTTGATCTCACAATCTGCTACATATAGAGTAAAATGATACTGCAAGCAGGAAACAAAAACACACAACAGGCAACAAAATTAATAGATGAACGTGTTTGATCTGGATGAAAACAATTATGCTGAATTAAAATTCTTTGAAGCTGCACTGATTCCTGACAGCAGTATTATTCTCATTCCTCTACAAGCTGTAGGCATTAGGATTACTATTTTTAAAATCATCTTTCTGAGGAAAAGACCATCACAAAAAAAAGAGGAACTTTCAATAAAACTAGCAATAATACTAATACAATTAAACAGACTTAGCAGTTATCTGTAATACATTTTAGTTACTATTTTGAACAAATAATGAATAAAGGTCTGTTTTTCCACCAAACATGGAAAGATCAGTCTTGTGGTTGTTTAAGTTAACAAAACTAAAACAGGAAGTCAATTTATTTATATAATAACCTGAAAGTTTGCTGCCCTCATTAATATCACCAAACTACAAAAGCCACTTCATCATTAAACTCACTGTCACTGTTGCTTTGGTTGCGTGGTCTTCAGGAGTGTGCTGAGGGTTTGTTCTGGCCTGTCCATAAAGTCGCAGCAAACAGCGTCACAGACATCCTCGCTGCAGGTTTGTAGAACTGAAAGAAGCACCAAAAAAAGGTTTGTAAGAGACCTTTTAATCATGCACTGTTGTAAGCCTGAATCCTATTTTTCCTTCAGCATATTTTGGATTGTTTTTTTTTTTCTCTCTTTTCCAATAAATCTTTTATTTGCTCTTTAAGCCTGAAATGTTATATTCTGGAGTGAGTTTCAAACTGATTAAAGAGGCACAAGAAAGGGAAAGGGAAGGAAATATGTGGGTATACTGTATGTTGACTAGTTAATACATTAGTAAATCAGTCAAAAAATACAAAGACTAATGTACCTTGGTGTTATTGTTGACCAGAATATGTTAAATTAAGAAGGTTAGCAGGACCACTTCTTCCACCTGCACAACGTTACTAGAACTAGAAACATCTTGTCCCAAAATGATGAAGGAAAACTGATCTGTTATCATTTCTAGGCTGGACTACAGGAATTCTTTATTATCTGGATGTCCAGAAAACTCTCTAAAAGTCTTCAGTTGATCTCTGGTTGCTGCTAGAGTTCTGATGAGAGTTAGAAAGGGAGATCATATTTATCCAGTTTTAGCTTCTCTCCCCTGGCTCTCTGTCAAATTCAGAAAGGAATTTAAAATCTTACTTTTATTACTCAAAGAGTAACAACAACCAAGCTGTATCTTATATAGAAGATATTATTAATCCAAGTTCGTAACAGAGCAGTTTGCTCTCAGACTGTAGGTTTACTTGTGGTTCCTAGAGTTTCTAAAAGTAGAATGGGAGACAGAGCTTTCAGTTACCAGGTTCCTCTCTTGTTTCTGTTTGTGAGGCTGACACGCTGTCTACTTTTAAGACTAGGCTTAAGACCAATTGGATAAATCCTATAGTTAGGGTTGGCTTGGGTTTCCTGAGATATTCCTTAGTTATGCTGCTATAGGCTCTGACTGGTGGAGGACGTACTGACTACATTTTCTTTCTCTGCTGCTGTCTTCACTCTGATAAACCTGTGTTTTTCTTTCCACAGAAACTACATCTGGTTCTTTCCATTCCTTTCCAATGTCGCCAGTGTGCTGCTTGAAATGGGGGATTGTGACCAAGGGAAGATTTAGCGTTAGATAAATAACTTTTATCAATTAGTATTCCATAATATACAGTATGTAAACGTATTGTGTTATAATTGGAATAAACAGTCTGTAACTGGATTTTATTTTGGTTCTGTTTTAGAATAAGATGGAGTTATGTTTTAGACTTTTCTTTTCCTTTGTATAGTACCCTGAAATGGCTTTTGTTGAGAATTGGTATTACATAAACAAACTGAATTGAACTGAAATATATAAAAATGTTCCCTCCCCTGTGTTAAATAATGTTTTACTCTGACTTTCTGAACAGCAGCACATTTTACCCACTGTGCTCCATGGAACAAAAAGCAGCTGTTCAACTTATTTCTTTTTTCCCCCTCTTCCACAGAGAAAACAGAATCATTTTTATAAAAAACAGTCTTCTTAAGACCCCACAATCTTGCTTTTCAAAGCCTGTACTCCAGTTCAGCTCCACCCCTAACATGGCTCTGAAAGTCACATTTTATGTGTGTGAATTTGTGAGCACAGTTTGTTTTTTTTTTCAGGTCTTCATCAGTATTCTTATCTGATCATTATTCAGCAAGGGAGCCATTCACCTTTTCAACAACTCTTATATTGGTTCCTTTCCCCCCCTTCTGTTGATGCATCTGACGTTTTCTCTCTAATGATTTCAACTATTTTTCTTTCCCCATCTTTATGCGTCGTTATGTTCATTCTCTTCGTTTCTTCTTTCTTTCTTTCTTGGCTCCCTCACCTCATTTCTGCCTATCAATAAACACTTCTCACTTTCCATCTCTCTCTTGTCTTCTCTGTAGCGCTCCCTCTGTAGTGAATGGCTCTCGTGGAGCTCTGAGGGGAGATGAGTCAGTGTGCGTGCCCAGAGCTACAGGCATTATTTGTGTGTGTGTGTGTGTGTGTGTGTGTGTGAATGCATGTGGATAAGGTGTGCAAGTGTATCTGTCTGCCTGTACGTGTGCACACAAAGGTCAGTTGTGTCCCTCTGGCTCCAGAGTACTGGGGGTTATATGGAAGAATTAATTTCTCCATTCAGACTAGGCCTCCTGTGTGACAGTGCGTGAGTATTAGATTGTGTCCTAGAAAATTAGCTTCTCCTAACGCGTTTTTGTCTGTCTCTCCTGCTCACAGTTTGACGCACGTTTCACATTTATAACTAATTCCACCTCCACCATCTGAAGCAAAAATAATTACCTCTAGATTGTTAGTATTCCAAGCTATAATCAATTCATATATTAATGTCTGAAATAAATTATTCCAACATAGACTGCAGCTGCATTATGAGCGCTGACATTTCACTCAGTTGAGAGTAGACACCATACAAGTGCTGAACTTTAAATAGCAGGTTTATGATAAAATATAGCCACTGTTCTGACTTTATACTGCAGTATATCCGCTGACCTCATGACTGAAAATCCACAAAGTTTTAATAATGGGAATCTGTCAGTAATGTAAATGCACAGATCTCTTTGGAAAAGACAAAACTTTCAGCAATGAGAGTATAATAAACTTTTAATTTTATGGAATGAAAATATAATAGATCATGGATTTTAAGTTTAAAAATAAAAAAAATGTTATCCTTTCATGAAAAAAGGAGATTTCTACACCTTACAGAATAAAATAAAATAAAGAAACACTTATTTGTAGAAGGTGATATGATTCACTGATAGCAGCACATGGCACGATACGGGTCAGATTTTTCTCTTATTTGCAATTTCTATCTAGAAATTTTTATCTCTAACATTTTGCACTCTGAAAAAGAAGCAGATAGAGAAAGATGATGTGACAAGAAAATGGAGAAATTGGAAATGAATTGGGTATGGTAAAAGGTTACATGTGGCAGCATGCTGAGAGTTAAATAGTAATTTTAAATGAAATTCTCCTTAACCCAGTTTAGACTTTGATTTGCGATAATCAAAAGTGAAGCCTTCCATGTATTCATATATGTATGTGCACAGCTAGGTGTATGCTTTCCAACTCGTTTGTTACAAAAAATGCTTGTGAAATTTCAACAAATTGGTATTTTCGTAGTTTTTAACTTCACACTTTAGTTTCCTATTAGCTATTTTTTTATTTTTTTTATTGGACTAAAAGGACCATAGACACGCTACAAGACAAAGACTGGCCTATAAAAATTGATTGTGTTCTCAAGAACGAACCACTTTTCTCAACTTCAACATTTAAATCATGATTGTGATTCTAAAAAAAAATGTGTCACATTGGTCCAGCTTGCTGCTCACTGGTGTTTTCAAACAACTGTGACACTCTGGTTATATGTAACCTGTGTATACATGTTGTTTGTTTGGGGATTAAGAAATTGTTGATTTAGGTATTTTAATGTAAAGACACTATGTCCTGGAAGTACTGATTGCTGATAAAGATTGGATAATGTAGCATCCTCTCAGTTTCCTTCAAGTTAAGTGAAATATTCAACACATAAGTGTTGTCTTGCGTTATCTTACAAACTTTTTACACGTTTCTTATGCTTTGTCTGTTTTAATGCTGTGTTATTCTTATTTTGCTATTTGATTTGGTGGGAAAACAGCTGTGTCAAGTATTACAAACTACTTATGAACCCCTTTCACAAAACACGCCAAAAGGGACAATGGATAAAAGTAAGCCAGCGCAACTCGATGGTGTGATGATGTGATGACAGACTAACTTTGCGTTCAGCTGGACGCAGAATTTAAAACCGGAAATGTGCAAGTTTTTTCATGCATAGTGCTTTACATAAACACCACTTTGACTTACAAATGAAGCATTGATAGTGCAAGCACAAAAAATAAACTTTACAACTGGAAAACCAAAAAAATAAAAGGACAATAAATGTATACAGCAACAAGGTAAAAACTACTTGAAGCAACAAGAGTAAACAACTGAAACAAAAAATCAGGAGACAAGAGTTAAAACTTGGACTTGGACCAGCAAACAGGGACGGCCGGGCCCATTATGGCTTCCAGGTTCTCGTCAGGTTTACATGTATACAGTCCTGTGTCTGACTATGTTAAAACTTACCCTCAACAATGACAATGCAATATTCAGATTTAAACATTTATAATTTGTTACTCAATTTACTTTGCCATTTTGTAAGTCATGGCAATGTTGTTGTTGTTTTTTTAGTTTAATATATACTGCTTGAACAGGAACAATGTGTGCAAATGACAAACAACTTTGTTCACTTAGGAAAACTTTTGAAAAATGTTATAGATCGTATCTGTTTCCTGCAATCAAAGCGTCTCAATAATAAAAGTATTGTACTTAGGTACTTTTGATAATATAAAGTTTGATGTTTGCAACAAACGTGACTCTATATAGGATATTACAATAACATATCCTGTGTCATCTTGGAAAATGTTTTGGGTTCAGTCTTGTCCCTATAACTGCCTTTAAAAGGTTTCCAAACATGAACAAGGCAGCTTACATAATCCACTAGCATGATATGCTGCACATTTCCCATTTTAAAAAGATATAAAGATATCTTTTTTAAAAAGCAATAAAGAAGGACACAGCCCCGACAGCACCAAGAGATATTCCAGAACACATTTAGTCTTTGGAGACATTTAAAATTTTAATTCACATTTTTTTAATCTTACACATTTAAATAAATGTTTTAGTGACTGCCT
Source organism: Kryptolebias marmoratus (assembly GCF_001649575.2). NCBI lineage: Eukaryota > Metazoa > Chordata > Actinopteri > Cyprinodontiformes > Rivulidae > Kryptolebias > Kryptolebias marmoratus. The sequence continues at coordinate 13,620,436 of NC_051447.1, read as the reverse complement.
ATTTAATTTGTTTTAATTGCTTTAACTAATTATTCTAATTGCCTACATTATGTTCCTAATGTTCTGTAAAACTCACTGCATTTCATTCTGAATAAAATTAATTAGTTTAAGGATGTGCTTCCTGTTGCAGAGCTTGGCGCAACAAAGACTTTAATCTCAACTTTCACACTGTCAGAGGTTTCTTTTTATTTTCATAGAAACATGTATTGTTCAATCTCTGAAAAGCTTTAACTTACTGCAGCACAATGACTTTCATTACATTCTGTATAAACAATGAAAAAAAATACAGTTGATTCAAGAAAAACCATACAAGTTACATGAAAATGTGTTAACGTACATCGATACTCAGGGGGGAGAAAGCAAGCTGGTGACGAAGAGAGCAACAGAATCTTGCAGGGGAGGATGAAAGCAAAAAGGATGAAAGGGAAATGCATGCAACCAACAAAGGAAGGCAGCAGGAATTAAATTTGAATGATGCAAAAATATTGAAGGAAAGAAAAAAACAATAAAAGAATGACAAATAAAATGAGGGGAAATTAGGTGCGGAGGCATACATAACAGAGGCATAATGTGTGAGTGGGAGGTAGGATGCAAAGGGGGAAGGAAAACTAAAACAAAAACATGTGAACACTAAATATGTAATTTCCTGATAACACTTGATTTGGAATAATCAATAAGATATCTAGTTATCACAGCTACAGATCATAAAAAAGCTGATGCAAGCAGAGCTGTAAATATGTAAAGAAGTCATTCGAGTATGGGGAAGAGGAAAAGAGACTAGTGCGGTTATCATACAGAGGATAGCTGCCAGTCACGGTTGGTTGGTGAATAGTATTGGTGCAGCTTGCTGAGGGGGACTCAATCCTGTCATGTGCCATCATATTGCATGTAGCTGCTGAGCCATATGGAATGCTAAAGCCATTCCTTGCTGCTCGAAATGGTAATACAAGAGAGGGACAGCAGAGAAAATTAGGAAAGGGGAGGGGATTTTGAGAAAACTGGCTCGTGAGGTGGATTTAACACAAAACAGAAGGATGTAGTGAGAAAGGCTGACTTGTTCGAAGAAGTGCAGTTTTTTGGAAGGAGAGAAAGCTCGAAGTCTACGACAAGTGGTAGAAAGAGATACAGGTGAGAGAAGAGGAGATTAGAGAGAATGGGTAGGAGAGAGGAAGAGAAAAGAGTGAAGTGCTGTGACAGTATGTTGAATTATAAATGTGTTGGAAGCACAGAGTATGGTCTCACACTCCAAGCTCGCGCTGCCTGTGTGGGTGGTTCATTGATGGGATATGGCATGTAGGACACACACACGCACACACACAAAATACCGTAAAACTACTACCAAGCAATGAAACGGTTGAACACTCACTCATCCCACATGTTTACACAACATTGGTTATGCTTGGTAGAACCAACACGCGGACGTTTGGCATGTTGTAAAGCTTTAGGAAACGTGAAATTAAAACTGCTTCAGAGAGAAACTTCAATTATATATTTAAATTTGTTCAACCTAAAATAATTTCAGCAACATATTTGTAAGGCCTACATTTGGTTTAGTTTTCAAGTTGAAGCTAAATCTGTCTCTGTGTGTTGTGGTTGGAGGTGGGAAAGGACCTAAATGCAGGTTGCCAGAAATAAGGTAGTTTTATTTTCAACAAAAAAACAAGCTTAACTAGAGCTAAAATAATTATCAGGCAGGCCAAACAAGGCAGCAAAAAGGATCTGCTAAAAGTAACCATAAACCAAGAAAGCAAAATACAAGAACATAGGTGCAAAATAAGCCAATTACTGGGGCAGCAGGGCCATGAAATCAGGATGCAACATGCAGAAGAAGAAACAAACAAAATGAGACATTAAAGGTACTCAATAAATTGTAATGAAGACCATTTAAAAAATCATCCACCCATCCATTTTCTTTACCCCCTTATCCTTTCTGTGTCACATGGAGCTGGTGTCTATCTCCAGCCATCATTGTGCTCAAGGCAGGGGACACCCTGGACAGGTTGCAAGTCCATCACAGGGAAACACAGAGACAAACAATCATTCAGCCTCTCACTCACATCTAGTAACAATTTAGAGTTACTAATTAATCTAACATGCATGTTTTTGGTCTTTGGGAGGAAACTGAAGTATCCAGAGTAAACCCCGCTCGTGCACATGAAGAACATGCAAACTCCACCCAAAAAGACCCCAGGCCAGGAGTTAAACCTGCAACCTTCTCGCTGAGAGGCAAGATTTTTAACCAATGCACTGCTGTGTAGGCTAAATAAATAAGAAAAAAACTGCATATTTATTTTCTCACACTGATTCTTAATGTGTCTTTATATAAAAAAGAAAAATTTGTAAGCAAAATTTATGAACAGCTGTCAACTACCACATGCTACATACAGAAACAATCAAAGTGACTGAAAAAAGGTAAACAATGGCGACATCCATGGAAGAGCCATTTAAGATAAAGATGTCCAACAATTTTGATGTATTGGTATGTATTTACACTCAGATTTGATTATAGTATGCAGATAAAAAGAGAGGTTAGGATGTAACTGTAAACCTATTGGTGCAAAACATTCGCAAAAGCTGTGTGTGTTTGAATTCTGAGTATTTTTGGTACTCCACTGCCCTGCTGGATCCCCAATATTTACTCAAGTTACCTAACTTTCTCTTTTTTTTCATGTTTAGCTGCAAATTTGCTGTTATATTTCCACCTACACATTTTTCCTGAGATTTTACGCTTGTCTGATTCCATCATATTTGTTTACTTAGACTCCGGCCAGAATATTGTAGGTCAATCGTGTGACTCAAGCTTCCACTTGGTTTCGGCAAATTGTACCTACATTTCAAAATTGCAGAAATAATATATCTGGAAACTACTTAAGCCCTTTTAATTTCAACCATTTGATATATTCAGGATACATTTGATCAAAACCAATCTTAAATCCCATAGACTACAACACAATGATCCAAATTGTGTTTTCTTTATCACTTTATTAAAGTTTTCTTCTCTAACAGTGACAATAAAACCCTGAAGGCTTGAGGACTAGTTGCTTTGAGTCATGTACAGTCATTCCAAAAATCTGCTGAAAAAGGATAAGTGCTTTTAAAACTATTCTGAGCAGATGAGTGGATCTAGTCTATTACAAGTTAACCAAATACATCAATGAAGAAAAATAACTGTTGGGGTAGGGGGGAAACAAAATAAACCCATTGTTAACAGCTTTTCTGCAAAGTATGCTTTCAGGTTATGATTCAAGTGATGCAGTCAAAGCATTTAAAATCTCAAAAGCTCTTATTGTCTCATGTTTTAGATATGCTTAGCTCTATATTTTCGATATCGTTGTGCGTGTTTTATGACTCTGTATTTTTATGTTTGCATGATGTACAGCACTTTGTACTGCCCTGTTGCTGAAAAGTACTATATAAATAAATTTGACTTGACTTAATGATGAACCAAGAGTTCAGTTTTAAACTTTTATACCAAACATCTTTATGCCAAAGAAAATGACTAAGATTCAATGTTCTGCAAAGCCAAACTTTTGGTGTCTTTCAATGGCTGTACAACTCTAAACAAAAACCCAAACGGGCTGGTTTAAATTTGTATTTGTTGTGATGTGTGCTTCCTTCTTGGAAACTAACTGCAGAGAAAAAACTTTAAAGCCCAACAGCTTCCCCCACCCCACATGATACATAGTTACACCAACTGATCACACCATCAAAACCACAAACAGGGGTTTCTCATTACAAAGGATTAATGCATCTTAGTATACTGTGATATTTTAACTCTGCCATCGACCAAAACATTGCTCCAGACTAAACATGGCAAAGGCAACACCAGAAACACTTGTATAACAACAGTCAGCTCGTAAAAAGTCCAAATACCATTCCAAGAATTCATCTTGGATGTATCAGAACAAGGCTCCTATATGATGCTAAAAGAATCCACTGCCAATGTACTAGTGCCAGAACATAGGGTATCCCCTGAACTGCGTGTTGTTAGTGTGCCCATTATTCGAGAACGACTGAGCCAATATTAAACTTAAATGCTGTGACTGGCGTGTACTTACAGGTACTAAGTGCTTTTCAATAATCTGTGTTTGTATTTTTATGTCCCCCCACCCCCTCCCATCTCTGAAGGTCATTAATAGGCTTAATGGTACTTTAACGATCGTCAAATCAATTTAACTATTTGAACTTTTGTATCGGACAAAGATGAGTCAGCCTGTAATGGCATGTAGGATGGCGTGATGCAAATTATATACAACACTGGGTTTGACATTTTCATCTAAGCTGTTCATATTTTTTTTTCCAGAAAGTCTATTATGGTGTAATGGATTTTTTTCCCCTAGCTTTGGTCAATTAGAGATGGGAGGCGATGGAGAAAAAGAAGAAAAACTGTGAGGCTGAGGAAAGGTTTAAAGGAGACAAATGTGGACAGTGAAAATCAGGTCAAGACAAAAAAAAAAAAAGAGTAACGTCTGGATGTTTGTAGGCATTAAAAAAGATTAGGTAAGGGTTGGAATTACTTCTTGTTAGGGTATAAATACTCATAATATGCAGCTGTTTCTATAATCACTTTACAGTTGTTGCACAGTTCTAAAATACAAGTGTTTATTTCCCTAAATGAACAAACAACCTGTCTATTGTTTTTAGAAAAGGTGCAGACTCTGTTTGGCTAAAATAAGAAAGATCTTCCCAGAAAACGACTGTTGGAATGGCAGCATGTGTGAAGCTAAAATGAAGCCTTCACAGATGTTTAAATTGGCCATTTAAGAACATTATACTCCTCCAGCTCTGACATTGCTCTGAGTCATTTATGGTGCCTGACAGGCTGGGTTTATTTTTGAAAACCACTGAAACAACTTCTTCTGTGGCTAAACATAGGTTTTAAAATTTTCAAGTGACTCAGCATTCACCACATGGTTGAACATTAGTGGTATGAAGACAGCTCAAATCCATCATCAAGGAGAAAATTAAATCTTCATTAATGGTTGAAGAGTTTGATAAAACAGCTAAACAGACTGTGGCACGACTCAGACTATTTCACAAACAGTTAAAGGAGAATTCATTGAAGACGTATATCACCCGCTGCCTTTCATGCCACAGTTCTAAACTAAGATTATCTTGTGTTGAGAAATGACAAAGTTGCAGCAATTATGTTTGAACATTGAAAATAACATTATGCACAACCTAATGCAGTACTGTGATAAATCACACTCAAAGTATGTTTTTTATATGAGTTTCAGCTACAATCACATACAATTTTGGCTCCGTATCTGTAAAATTGACTGAAGTTTAGCCATTTTTGTTTTGGCTGATGCTTATTAGATGTGGTGGCCTTTGAGGATTGGATTGATTCCATATATCCATTGATGATGACTTTCTGAAAGTTTAATTAAAATCCATCCCATAGTTCATGAGATATTTTGCTAGCAGAGTCACCTCCAACAGTTCAAGTTAAAATGTTAAGCAAAGATCTTGAGCAATGAGCAGCTTTTGAGTATCCATTGTGAATGATACTCAGCTACAAACACACCAAATCTTTGCAAATATATGCAAAACTGGGTGAATTGTAAGATCAGTCGGCGGTGGCAGCCATCCTAACTTGGGTTGGCTCCAAATTAAGAACCAACTTTTGGCTCCAAAGGTTAATCAACTGTAGAGGTACTTCCAATGATCACCTTCCAAATTTCATTAAAATTTTTACTTTTGTTGATTGTCAGACAAATAGATCTTTCATTAAAAAAACAAAAAGTCCAACAAGCAATTGTGAAAAAGTGTATTTGCCAGCCAACTACATCACTGCAGCTCTGAAGATTTAGATTGCCAATTGATTTATTTAGCGTAAGTTCAGCAAAACCACTAAGTAATCACTCTTTTTCTTGTCAAAGTTGAAGCTGTAACTTTCCAGAGTTTTCTGGCAGCCGACATGCTGAGTCTAAATACCACTGTTCAACTTGTAAGCTCTTGAGACTTTTAATTTATGAATGAATTACTGATTACCAGTCTTACAATATGAATCTTTTAAAAGAAAAATCAACTGTAAACCCTGTTAAATGAACAAAAGTATGAAAACAGTTTCAATAGTGTTCTGCTAAGACAGAAATTTAATATGCCTAGTTTTGGTCAACAGGATAATTTCAGGGCTGATTCCAATTTTTTAAACAGAGCCAAGTTTGACTCATTTAATTGGGTTGGTCAAACCAATTTTCCTAGATCAACTTTATTCCTTGGAATTGGCACATTTGTTTGAATTTTGACTTTGAGTCAGTGAGGCAAACAATCTTGTTTGAACATGTACATTTGTGTTACTTGTTTCACTTTTGTTGAGTTAATAAAAACAGATTAAACAGACAAGACTCGTATTATTAACTGTGCCAAACATATTGGATATTGGACCAAATAAAATCTATCAGAACAGAAAACATTATTTACCACCAACTCAATGCAATTAATCAAAATGACCATACACTCTACACGTACAATACAAACCTAAATTCACAAATCATACAAAAAACTAGGAGTCAAACATAACCCAAACTAATATACTTCATCCTCTTGTACAGAGACAACAACATTATTGCCTTGTCCACACGGGAATGTTTTTTTGTTTTTCTAAACATTTTTTGTTGTTGTTTCTAAAAATGTTCTCGAAAACACAGCATTGTTTCTAGAAACATTTTTATCTACACAGAAATATGCAGAAAACAACCAAAAAGGCTGTAGTAACTATGCCAGGCCTGTATGTGGAGCTGTAGTGCTGCCACATAAATATACCAAGATATGACACAAGATGTAGAGCATGCACAAAAAGCTTACAGGATACATGTGTGTGTGTGTGAATTATAAACCGTATAAATTATTCTGTAAAGTCTAAAGTTTGAAGCAAGAGAGTAAAAAAAATTAGGATGGTGAATCCAAGAGCAAGAACTGAATCCTTTCTGTGGAATGACGAAGTGGAATTTCTATGTTGTGTCACATTAAATCAAAATACCACAAAAGGGCAGCACAGTGTTGACTGGGAGTCGTGTCAGACTAAATACGTGGACATAATGAATAATCTCAGGCAGAGTGTCCAGCAATGAACGGCTGATAGAAAAGATTTTCTTCCTGATGTTCAAAGCATATCAATGCGGTCTACAAAGGTTTGACAGTAGATGAGAAACTAGCTTCTGCAGCACAAAAGCAAGCATGTAATCTGTCATTATTATTGTTGAGGTCACACTTGACTGTGACAAATTTCAAAAGGTTGTGTTAGGGCTGTCCACTTAAGGATGCAAAACTGGTGTTTCAAGATTTTTTTTTACTGTAGAGCAGTTTTGGGAAAATGTGGTTTAGTGGCTCCTTACTTAGAAAAATGTGGACGGCCTAAGAATCACTCCGACTACAATACAGTAATAAAAGAAAATCTGAACTTTCAGCATGGGAAACTATTTATCTAAATGTTGGCTTCTTTGTTGACCATCATCCCATCTTGTCCTTCAATGTGTCCATAAGAGAACAACATCTTGGGTTGTATAAAATAACAACAGCGTTGCTCAGGTGAAGAAATGTTGTGTAGGGTTTCCAACAAAAACGCCAAACCCTAAAAAGTGTGAAATGGTAATTTCAGGTAAGGCAGACTAGCAGATGTTTTTGAGGTAAAAAATGACTTTTTTGGGCTCTTGACCTGTGACATCAAGCACTTTCTCTCAGACAGGTTATTGACTCAAAAAGGTTTACTTGTCTAACTGTTATTTTTAGGGGGCGGAAGGTCAAAGCCTACTTTTGAGTGAAGCAAAAAAGGACTGAACTCAAGACGTACAAAAAATAGCATTTATTTTTTTTGTTTTTTTCTTTTAGCACAAAAAACTAAAATGCATTATTATTAATTCATTTTCTTTTTAACAAAGCCTTATAGTATGACAGCACTGGAGAATTACCAGAAAACATGTGAAGAAATAATTATTTTTAAAAAGTTACATAAAAGTATTTAAAAGCTGTAATAATTAGCTTGTTAAAGGTAAAGGGAATAGTATTAAACCTAAATGGTTGAATTTCATTTCAAAGTTTCAAACTAAATCAATCATGAAAAATGCTATTACTTATCAGTTATTACACATTACTCGTATCATTAGAATAAAAATCGTGTTTTGTTTAAAACTAACTGCAAACATATATTTTGTAGGAAGTTTTTACTAAGATTAAAGAAAGCAGTACAGATGTTACATTTATTCAAAAAAGCTAATTTTTGAGAGAATTGTTTTGCATTTATAATTTATCTAATTTAGGATTATTTTTTCCAACTAAAATAACTTGCATGTTAACAAATTATATCTTTCAGTGAACTTACTTCAAATGTTGCAGTAATGCAGAAGGTTGTCATAATTTAACATTCTTTGGTTTATAAATATTGATTTTTGAAAACATAAAAAAAAGACTTTCCTATGCAACAACAGGTTTAATATTTTTGATGAGACTAATTTTGTTAAAAGGAAAGTAAACACCAATTCAAGTATTTGACTGTGTTAATGTTTATGACTAAATCACTCAGTGTTTCACAGTCAGATACATTTTCCCTTCAATGCTATATCTCACTATGAAACAAATTCAGGACAGGTATCGAACCACATTAAACCTATTTTATCTGTTAAGATGGGAACAAGTTTTAGATCATTTTACTCATTTTTAGGGTTTTTACCCTCAGGATGTTGGTTTTCTTGAGGCAAAAACTATATTTACCGAAGATGTGCAATTATGATCGTATCCCCAATCTTCAAAAGTATGTGTAATAACCAATTCCTCTGAGCTACTGACTTATCATTTCAATTTCCTCCAAGCCCAAGCTGTCAACACACCAATATTCCAGGGGGAGAAGGTGCTTCAATACACAACTTCTGACCCTACCAACTACTTGCCAATCCTGTTATGGAGCAAAGCAAGAAATATGTTTCCCCACTCGGCAATAGAATGATGCAAAACAAGATTTTATTACATGAAACCAAAATGATCTACCACCCTAATTCAAAAACAATTTGGATGTTGTGTAAATTGTAAATAAAAACCGAATGTAATGATCTGTATATCCTATAAACATATCTTATTCACAATGGAACACTGTTCAAAATCAGATGTTAAAACTTCTTCTGTTTTTCTAGCTGTTCAACAGGTCTGGGTCTTTGCTGGATTTTTTTACCTCATGATGCATCAAATGTGTTCAGTTGGTGAGAAACCTGGACTGCAGGCAGACCAGTTCAGCACCTGGACTCTTCTATGAAGCTATGTTGTTGTAATGAATGCAGTGTGAGGTTTAATATCATCTTGCTAAAATATGCAAGGCCCTCCCTGAAAAAGACATCATCTAAATGAGAGAAGTTGCTGTTTTAAAACCTGGATATACTTTTATGCTTTGATGGTGCTTTTCAAGATGTAGTTTCTCATGCCACAGGCACTAATGCACCCCCATACCAACAGCAAGGCGGGCTTTTGAACTGAGCACTGTTTACAGACTGGATCGTCCTTCTCTTTAGCACACAGGTTGGAGCATCTGCAGTTCTCAAAAAAGGTTTTCAAATTTTGATTCATCTTACCACAGAACAGTTTTCCACTTTGCCTCAGTCCATTTTAAATACACTTTGGCCCAGAGAGGATGAGTACTTTTCTGGAAGGTGTTTACATCTGGCTTCTGCTTTGGATGACAGAGCCGTAACCAGCATCTGTGGACGGCAAAGTGAACTGTGTTTACAGACAGTGATTAGTGGCAGTGTTCTGATTCTGTTCTTGTTTTTAATACAGGGCCACATGAGGATCATGGGCACCTGTTATTTTTCCAGATTCTTGAATTTTTAAAAAAAGATTAGGAACTGCAGATGATGGGATATGCAAAGTCTTCCAAATTTTTCACAGAGGAACATTATTCTGAAATTATTTCACTACTTTTAGACAGTTTTTCCACAGTCCAGTGAACCTCCTCGCATCTTTACTTCTGAGAGATTCAGACTCCCTAAAATGCTCTTATTATACCCAGTTCCCTTACTGACCTGTTGCCACTTAAAATAATTAGTTAAAAAATGTTCCTTCAGCTGTTTCCTATTTGTACCACTTAATTTTACAGGCTTTTGTTGCCCCTGTCCCCACTTTAAGATGTGTTGCTGCCATTAATTTTAAAAAATACCTTTTTTTTTTATAAAAATGATGCAATTTCTTAACATTACACATCGTCCCAACTTTCAGAATTAGGGCTGTATACTGTATGCTGCAGTAAAGCTCTGTTCCAGAATGTCTCACCTGCTCTCAAATGGCAGCTCCTAATCAATTACTCCGATTTACCAAGGCACACTGACCATTCTACCAACATATCAACAATCCTGTCTTTAAATGTCTTGTGAATATAATCATTATGGACTCTGACCCATAAACTGAACTCCCCATATGTGGACCTGATCAGAGCAGCATGTTATTAACCAAGTATAAACTTAAAAAAATCATTACCTAATTGAGAGTTATAGAGGGACAAAGTGGCTGCATTTGCTTTTTACTGAGCTTTTACTACAGTTCATTAATTCCCTGCAGCCAAGTGAAGGCTGATTTGAGAAGTAGTTCAGCAGAGCTAGGTGCAATTAAGCATGGCCGTCTGCTAACTTTACCTTGATTAAATCATTTGAAAATGCCACAAGATGACTAGGAACAATGTCCACCAAAGACCAACCTTGTTTAAACTGAGTCCTGATGGCACAGAGAGAGAAACACATTCCCCATTCATCTGTATGTGGAAGTGGGTGTGACAAATTCACTTCCACTTTTGAATTGGGCTGTCTCCTTCGCTTCAGGGAGGCTTCAATCTGATTTAACTTTTACTTGCAAAATTGTGAGGCTGTCTTACAAGCAATCAGTTTTGAAAGAAAGTGTGAAACTGACCTCTGAATCAGAGAATGTTTGATTATAATCTTAATTTATAAAGGTGCTGTAAAATAATGCAAGGAACAGATAATCAGGGTTGTTTTTGATTGTTGAGACAGCCCTGCCTAAACCATTTTCCTTGCTATCATTACTTTAAGCCACAGCATGTGAGCTAATTTCACTGAGCAGATTTCTGTTTGTTTGTGCAACTTTGCTGTGAGGCTGCACTGGCGTGGACATTCTCATAGAGACACTGGCAAAACTTTTTACACATTAAATAAGAATGAAGTTATCTTGCCAATTCCTTGGATTCATTAGATACAAAAAAACAGTTGGAAATATTGAATATTCATTTTGTGAGTAATATTGATTAACCTAAAGAGCTCTTGATATGTTTTTTTAATAAGCCGTGATTATATTTTAGGATATCTAAAGTAAAAAAAAAATCCATTTTATTGCCAAAAGAACAATGCACCTTTTATAAATGAACCAAACGGGCAGTATTATAATAACTTGTCTTGAGTTTAAGTTATTTTGTACAAACCTTGAAAATACCGTTCAATGTCATGCAATATCACACTCAGAGTATGTGTTGTGAATGACTCTCAGCTACTACTACATCATCACATTTTAGCTCAATATCTGAGAAACTGACAGAACTAAAGCCATTTATGTGTGTACAAACAACAGTGACCTGTGGTGACCATCTTGAAATGGACTGACTCCAATAGTATATCAGCTGAAGATGTATAAGCAATCATTTTTCCAGAGTTTCATTTCAATTTGTCTAGTGGTTGATGAAATATTTTGTTAACAGACAAACAGGATTGACAGTTAATCCTCAAGTTTTGAGCAATGGCTGTGGTGGCCATTTTGAATTGGGTTGGTTCCAAGAGTTAATCAGTTTGAGAGATCCATACAATCATCATTTCCCTAAAGTTTATTTAAAAAAAATCCATCCACTAGTTCATGAGATATTTTGCTAACAGAAAGGTAGACCTCAAACAGTTAATGGCAAATTTTTAATCTTGACCATCAGCTACCACTCAAAATAACTACTGTGGATGACTGTCAGCAACTACCACACCAAATTTTAGTTCAATATCTGTTAAATTGGTAGAGTTATAGACATTTTTTAGTTTTTAACGTCAAGTAGCTGTGGGAGCCATCTTAAATCAGGTTGATACCAAATGTTTATCAGTTGTAGATGTACAGCCAAAAATTACATATTGAGAGTTTTATGAAACTCTGTTAGTGTTTTATGAGACATTTGTGTAAAAGACGAGCACACACACATACACACACACACAGGCAAAAACAATGCATTATTGGCCTCCTTACATTTTAGCATCGGGCTGTATAAAATATATAATTTAAAAACATCATTATAAAAATAATAAAGTCAGGATATCCTAATGCAGTTTGGTTCAAAGATGAGAAAAGGCACACGCCTTAGCACTAAACATGTTTATTTTGTTGTTGTTGTTGCTGAGAAATTATTCCAGAAATTTCAAATGAACTGAAACAGCCAAGCCTGCTTACCACCCAGCAGTAAGCTCAACATTCAGGGTTTTCTACTGCACCATATTAGGTTTGTTGGGCATAATTTTAGCCCTTTAGCCCTCTGTAAATGGGGCCTGTTAATGTCCTCTGACAAATCCTCAACCTGTCACCTGTTATGTACATTCCTGCAGCATTCCTTTGCCACTGCCTGTATAAATGGTATATGGTTTTACTTTGTCTCTTTAAAATCCCTTTCCTGAAACCCAAACTACGTTGACAAGCAAGATAGATGCTGGATATTAGCATGCTTTTAAAAAACTAGCCTTAGGAAATCTGATAATTGCTGGTCACATATCTGGACAATAAACTGAATTATGTGCTGTTTGTTATCACCATCATCAAATGAAAGAGGCGATAATGTTGTTGCCTGTGTGTGCTTATGTCTGTACCATTAGCAAAATGTCTCATGAACCACTGAATAATTTTAATGAAACTTTCAGAAAGTAATCAATCACCTACAACTGATTATCTTGTGTGGTCTACCCTGTTCAATATTGCCACCACAGCTGAGTGACCTCAGCCAACACAAAAATGACTACAACTCAGTCCCTTTAACAGACACTGAGTTGAAGTTTGGTGTGGTAGTAACTGAGAGTCATTCACCACACTGACTCCAAGTGCTAACAGAGCATGCAAGATATCACAATATTGCATGCGATTGCACATTATGTTCTCTCAAAGATTTGACCAAAAGAGCTAACTCCATCAATTCTTAACATAAGATAATCTTAGCCTAAAACTAACTAATATGCATTCCTTCAAGGAATTTTAAAGCTTTAAATTTTACTTCATTTAGGAGCAGATTTTTTGTGCTTTAAGTATTTGTTGATAGATTTGTTTTTTCACATCCTAATGCATTGGGTATTTGCAGTATTTTCAGTTGCTGCTGATGACACTTAGTCATGTTTCTCTGCATGTGCACAAAACAAACAAAAATCACTTTTGTAAATCTGTTAGCCTGTTCCTCATGTCTGCGTTCTGCTGTCTTTTCTCTCCCACACAACTCTTTTTCTTCTTTTTTTCCCTTCTCAAACACAGGGACAGATTTTTCTCTTATCTCAGCGTGTGCGTCTCTCTCTGAGGATGGTTCCAGCCTGTAATGGGATTGGACAGATTATGCTCCAACCATTGTTGTAATGTTCATGTTTTACAAATCTCTCCCTCCACAGAAACTCTGACGCCATCCACCTCGTGGAGGGCATGAGATGATTCTTCTGTCATGTTCTTCTTATCGTCTCTGCCTTCCTTTACATGTTTTTTTTTTCCATTTCCAAATGTAAACAGTTTAATCAAGTAATGATCTGCCTCACAGTTTGTTATTCAAATTAGTGAGCCAAACAGTTGACCAGCGTCCAAATAGAAAAATGACGAGCACTAATACATTTTTCAGAAGCCATTCTTTTGTAATTGATATAGTAAAGGGCCATGGCAGCACTCTTACATTTGCACTTTTATGCAGTCCAAAGGAGGTTAATGAGGGTCTATTCACTCTGCAGCACTAAAGCTGCTGCCAAGTGAATAATTACTGAGATATTTCATTGTAGGTAGAGCACACTCAATGTGGCATTCACACAGGATCCCTGCAGGAGTCAAGCAACAGGCTACTACTGTTGTTCAGATAAATTTAGAGGTTTCTGTTTCCAGAAAAATGCAAATTGGCTTTTGGAGGGAGGAACATTTGAGAACCTGTTTAATTTGTTTTGAAAATGTGTGAGGAGTCACTCAGTGCCGACTGAGAAAAAAAAACAAAAAACCCTAGAGGTCCTGTTGACATCACACCACACTGCAGCCTGAATTGTCCCATGCTGTGTTTTGTTCAGTCCAAAAAGGGTGCCGATGTTTTGCTCGACATCTTATCAAATTGTGTTGAATACATAATTATGATAAGATGTAGCAGTGGTTCACATAACTGCAACGAACAAAAACCGCCATAGAAATGGGATAAAAATGCCACTGCTTCCAGATTGCTGCTCATCTCCAAATGCGTGTAACAAGAAATGACAGTCAAAGAGTTGGCATTTGTCTTTAAGCTGTTAAAAAGTTATAAAATGTTTCTACACCCATTTATCTTTTATAAATAAACACTAACGCAAAACAGAGTCCTATAGCAGTCCTTGAAGAAATGCACATCGCCTGCCACCTTTCACACCAGAGTCATTTTGGTCAAACCATAGGAATAATATGTGCCATATCACAAAACGTCAGTCTTAAAATATGTGTTCGTATGGCAATCAGCTCCTACCACAACAGATTTTAGCACAATATCTTTAAAACTGACTAGGTTGGAACCATTCTTGCGTTGGCTCATTTCAATTAGCTGTGGTGCTCAGTTTAATTTAGTTTACTCCAAATGTTAATCAGTTGTAGATGTATGTTACTTGTGCATTACTCAAAGTACCTTATCTTAGGCTAGACTCACAAGATTCTCAGAGGTTGACTCCAGGACCGGAGTAAGAGGCTGAACACCAACAATTCATTTATTTCCTTTTTTCTTTTTTTTTTGTTGGTACCATATATTAAGCAGTAAAGAAACATAACAGTCAAATGACCATTCAAATCTTAAATCAAAATTTAACAGTTTAAAAAGACTTTCTCATATTATCTTAAGATACAAGCTTAAGAGAGTCGCCACATGACGACACGACATGGCAACCAGAGAGCCGTCAGACGCAAGGGAATGCAGGTTTTTACACCTGGATTACATGTACATTCAAAGATTACTTTTCAAAAAATTAACCAAAACCTAACGAGTGGTTTCTGAAATATTTTGACAACAGACAATTATTAGATGATCCAAAAAAGTCTAAACCAAGATCTTGTTAAATGAGTAGCATTTGGGAGAACCTTTTGTGAATGACTAAAAATACAACCACGCCCAATTTTAGCACAAAAGGTGTAAAAGTGACTCAATTATAGCCTTTTTGTGTTTTTTAAGATCAGTTGGCTGTGCTGGCCATCTTGACCTGCTCCAAAAGTTGATCAGCTGTAAATGTAGACCAATAATTATTTCCTCAAAGCTTCATTAAATTCCATCTAGTGGTTTATAAGATACTTTGCTAACAGAGAGTTGACTCTAAATAGTTGACGGAAAAGTTTAAACAAAGATCTTGTGCATATTAATAGCCCTCAGAATATGTACTGGGAACCAGTGTCAGCTACTACCACACCAAATTTTAGATCAATATCTGTAAAACCAAGTTGATTACAAAATATAATCACTTGCAGATGTACATTCAAAGATTACTGTCCACAAGTTCTATTTAAATTTGTCCAGTGCTTCATGTGATACGTTGGTAACAGACAGACACACAAACAGACATGTGCAAAATAATTAACATTTTAATGCATCAAGATTAATGTCTCTTCTGCTGGAGACATAGATGGGAAGACTGATCCACTCCTGTTAGTGCTGGGTAAAAATCAGCTAACTTGTCATCCTGTGTCAGCAGAAACTGTTTGTTGAAGGGCGACACGATGAACACAGCCAGGCAGATTGTACGGCAATACCTTCCAAGCACAAATACACAATCAAATGGAAAGATAAACTAGTTTCTCCTTTTCTCTCCCATAATGAGCGCTTTCCTACTATTCTGCCCATTATCTGAGCTTGGAACTTTTATTGCAGGCAAGTGTGATTAATGATATGTTACCTAAAATAAAGAGCAAAGGATATTTCTAGCCTCTCAGCTCCTTTTTGTTGCTATTCTACCTATATTTGCGTTTTCCTTGTGTTCTGCACATAAGCATAACTTTTCCTCCAGCAGCAGCTCTCCTGCCTTAGTTAGTTGCTTTAAAATTTCAATTTTATCATCTTTCTTAACACTCCCACTGGTCCCTGCAAAAAAGTCATGGACCCAGAACGTGACTGTATATACACACACACACACACAGTTTACACATCCCAGAAAGCAGCTTCTTACTGGGGGGAATAACCGGCCGTGAATAAGCCTCATCACATCTGCTCTGGATCCCGGTCTCAGCTGGATCTGCAGCTCCTGTGCATAAACACATTACACAGCTTGTCCTCGCTAAGATAAATTGCTACCTGCACGCACAGAAGCATTCGCTCCATTTCATGTGAAACGCAGGTGCACGAGTACAGGAACATTTCTAAGAGCTAAAACTGCATCTCAGGAAGAGGTTAGTGCTGACCCCACCCCATCCCCATCGCAGACTGTCTGTGTCGGCACTTTTCAGCTTGTGGATTTACATTCTGCTGAACTCCTGCTGGAGATTTTCTCAGACTATGATGTTTATTCACCCATCTGCTTACTGTATGAAAGGTATAAACTAGCACTGGAGCGGGTTTATAAGTGAGCCAATACACAAAAGTGCATTTGTTAGCAAATTATCTCATGAACCACAGAAAGTTATCACTGCATGTACATCTACAACTAATTAACTTTTGGAGTCACCTTGATTCAACATGGCTGCCTCAGCCTACTGACCTCAAAAAGTACAAAAATGCTATAATTCAGCCAGTTTTACAGACACTGACCTAAAATTTGGTCCGGTAGTAGCTGAGAGTCATTCACAAACACCAAGTGTTACTCATTGCATAAGACCTTTACTTAAAACTTTACCATAAATATTAGAGTTAACCTTAGCAAAATATTTAATTAACCACTGGACAAAGTTTATTAAAACTTTCAGGAAATAACAGCTGGACCCTTGTCTACTAATGATTACCTTTTGATGTCAATCTAATTTAATACAGCCGCCACAACTACTCGACATTAGCCAACACAAAACTGATATAATTCAGTCAATTTCACCAATACTGAGCTAAAATTAGATGTAGCTGAGTCATTTAGAACACATACTCTGAGCAAACCATCTTGTAAAACTGAGCATAATGTTGTTTTTAAAGTTCAGCCAAAATAGCTACAACTTAATTTCGTAACAAAAAATTATTTTAGTTTAAAACTCTGGTATGAAAGGCAGTGAGCAATGTGCATTCCCTTTAAGGATTCATCAGTTTTTCAATTCAGGGAAAAAATAAAAAAAAACATGTACAAGATTTTAAAATTGCATTAAAATACCTTCTTGCTCATTTTCAGGGGTGTTTTTCCCCACTTAGAACTCAGAACAAATCTAGTAGAAATTTCAAGTGTAAACCTCAAGTTATTGTGAATGGACTCCTTGAAAAATGCTGTAGATTCCAGCACTATGTGGTTTAAAGTGAGGCTCCAAATGCATGGGGGATTCTGACTAGCAGAAGAAAAAAGGCAAAACTATTTTCCAGATGCAGAGATTTTTCTGATAAACACAAACAAGTAAATTCACGATGGGCTTTCAAAGTGACCAAGAGGCTGAATGTTGTCATACTTTAAAAGATTACTGTAATAACATGTGCTACACTGGCTGTTCTTAAAACGGTTTACATTTAAATAGAAACTTCATTATGCCTAGACTGAAACCTTTGTTGGGATTTTTGAGCATCTCAAGGCCTCTGTTTGTGAAAGTAGCCCTTAGCTATTCATACTTTCCATGCAATTTAAAGAATAACATTTAAAAAAAAGTTAGAAAACTGTAAAAAAAAATTAAATAAAAACATCTTTTGTTGTTTCAATTCCAAGCTCTGACTTGACATGTTGCATAATAAAAAAAATCTGAATAATAAAACTCAGTAGGAGAAGGAAAAAAGTGTAAACTGATACAAAATTTTGTTTAAAAAGAGTCAATTTTACATAAAATTTAAAATTTGACGTAAATATATTTATAATATTACTTAGGTATTTCTTTAACCATAAATCCAAAATGTAAATTTAAATGATGTTCACATAAAAACACTGAATATTTGTTTTTCCATAATTTCCCAAATACCCCTGGATTCCTATGTGCACGCTAGCAGCAGATCAGCTTGACTATTTAAAAATGTTCTTAAACTACATTTACTGCAGTTAAATTCCACAAAAATTGTATTAAATCATATATTATAAGATTATAAGATTATAGATTATAATTGAATATATATATATATATATATATATATATAAATATATATATATATATATATGTATTTAATTATAATCTTACCTAAGATAAAAAAAGAGCCTTAGATTTATCTTCGTCCCGTGCATAAATTTAAGCTAAAACAACCACCAGGAACCTACGTTTCTCCCATTTCACCACCTTACTGTAGCTGTAAGCACATTAAGTCACCTGAGATAGGTAACAAAGCATCTTTCTGCAGTGTTCACTAAGGTTTACTTTGAAAATAATACCAAGGGTGAAATTACAGTAATTTTACAACAAGGAATTTAGAAAACTTCTCATAAAAACTGAAAAAACAGCAATTACCTAAAACACACAATTCAAGTTGGTTCATTTCTAGTACAATAAATGGAAAATTTGGGGTCTAAAGTTTAAAGACCTCATTGAAAGAGAGCGGTAATAAAAGTGTGAGATTGAGATTAAAGAGTAGAACTACTGCACCTTGTAGAGGTTGAGGTACTGAAGGATAAACTGCATGGAAAACCTTGCTCCTTCTTTCAAGCCAAGTTGAAGCCTCACAGCAGGTCATCAAGGGTGGAGGGTATGAGTCAGAGGTGGGGGGAGACGGGTCACCTGGTGGGGAACAAGGTACAGAGTTGTCTGACTGCAGGGATTCTGAGAACAGAAACTGGGGGTTGAGTCCAAAGCAGCAATACATTTTAATCACCTGTCACTGAAGGCAAAAAGACAGTCTTGTTGCTTGTGTGCATTTGTAGCGTTAGCAAAATATCTCATGGACCAGTGGAGTCAGCACTACTCAAGATGGCTGCCACTGCAAGCTGACATTAAAAACACAAAAATAACTACAACTAAATCAGTTTGGTAAATTCTGACCTAAATCAGTTTGGTAAATTCTGACCTAAAATTTGGTGTGGCAGTATAAACTGAGCACTAAGAAACTGTACACAATGTGTTATAGTCAATTCAGTCTGTTGGCAAAATATCTCACAAATCAGTGAATAGATTATAATGAAACTTTCAGGAAATAATCATTGGATATAAGTCTACAACTAATTAAGAGATGAAGCCAACCCAATTCAAGATGGCCACCACAGCCAACCACCATTAGAAAATACAAAAATAGCTGTAATTCAATCAATTTTACAGATATTGTGCTAAAATTTGTTGTGGTATTAGCTGAGAGTCATTCACATTGTGCAAGATCTTTGTTAAAAACCTTTGCATTTACTGTTGGACTGAACTCAGTTTGTCTGTTAGCAAAACATTTCATGAACTGCTGAAGTCATCCAAAACACACACTCTGACCATGACATCCCATATGATTGCTCACAATATGGACCAAAACAAATGCAACTCTGTTATTTTTCAACATAACATAGACTTAGTCTAAAACTCCAGCTTGAAAGGCACTGGGTGATATATGTTTCCTAAAGGAATGTTAGGCCTTTAATGAAGCCTCAGGCATTCTCCTGATATGTGAGGTTTGCTGGTTGACGTTAGGATTTTATGTAATTGTTTCTACAAATAAGCAAGAAAATACAAATAAAACTAAAAAATTATATTTGTATTGTGTATTATATTTGTATCCCAAATGTTACCAGAAATGCACTTTAATCGGTTATATCCAAACTGTCTAATGTAGGTTTTTTTATAGTTTTGTTTTGTTTTTATGTTGGCCTCTTTTTATTTTATGTGAAAACATTTCACACCATAGAACAACTTTGGGTTAATAAGCTTGAGGAAAAAAAACAACTAAAACAAAGATGAAAGAAATGGCACTACTACAGTGTTTCATGCTCTAAATCTGTTTAAAACAAACACGCTTGAAACCTAACTTACATTATTTAAAAACATACTGGTGTTTAATATATACTTCGGTAAAAAATATTCAGTATTTATTTCCTACCAGTGATGTCTTTATGTAACGCTGTGAGGTAAACATTTGGCAGGTTTCCCGTTTAGACTGAGTGGTGTTTATCACAGGTGTTTCACATTTACCTAACGATTAGCGTTCTTCTTCTCCTCCTTTCAGTTGTACGAGACAGCGCCCCCACTGGCAGCTTTTGGAACGCTTCGGCTACAATTTTGTAATACCAAATAGCACCTCTTGGGTTTTAACAACACAGTGTTCAGATGTTTTTAAAACAGTAGAAATGCCATTTTTTCAATGAAATAGTTGGCTCTAGATGATGATCCATGAAATGTGCCACAGCTGCTGGCTGTAGAATCAGCTGGCAGAACCAGCAGCAACTAACCACCCATTCTTCCTGCACCAGCCAACATGTTACCTCATGCTTTAGAACAATCAGTTGTGTTAAAAAATGAAGTGTTTCATTTCTTTTCATGGGCAAAGTATTTTCTCATCAAAATTAACAGCTATCACATCTAGGGATATCTATGACATTTGTAGTTAAGGCATAAAAGGCAGAGATTAAATTAGTCTGAAAAACAATAAAACAGGCATTTCATTTGTATTTTGCAAAAGTTATTCCGCTGAATAATACTTCCCCACAATGACTGCAAAAATAAAAACAAATTGGTCTACTTTTTTTTAAATAAATCTAACAATTAACATTTTTCACCTGTAAAAATCCACCCCACATTACTTCCCTGATTCTGCAGAACAAATCCATCATTTCCGTTTTCTGTTTTTTAATCGTTTTAAAGATACTGCCTGTGTGACTCCTTTACTGGATTTCTGTACTGTATGATTTAGCATAAGCTTTATATTTCTAACTCATGGTGATAATATAATAATCCTGAGCGAGATGAGTAGTTATTTAGCAGTTATTTTATTTTTAAAAATAGATAGGGAAGTAAAATGTAGAATTCTTGACACAAGCTCTTAAATCAAAGTTTCATTTAAAGGATAAACTGTGCTAGAATCAATCCTGTCATCTGAACATCATTCTGAAGCAGAAAATAATTTATAAACAGAAAACCATCTGAAAGTAGCCACGTTACAATTCTAAATTAATACATCTACAGATTACAGCAACTTCTCCTTTTTTACAGAAATCCAATGAAGAGACTTTTTACCTTTTTGTGTTTGTTTTGGGCTTTTTAAACCATTTCTGTAATCAAAATGATTGACAGCAAAATCAGTTGATGGTTCTGAGAATCTTGTTTTGCAGACATGTCTTTGTGAACATTTGGGTTTTTGTTTTTTTTTAAACTGTCATTTTGACAAATGACTTTTTAAAAAAAACAGCACTTCTTTTTATTATTAACTGACTCTTCATTTAATTGGAAAAAAAAGGAAATTAAGCATCTAGAAATGTCAAGTACGTACTTAATGTATCTAGTATCAAGAAACAGCCTAAACCTTATTTATTTATTTATGTATTTATTTGGTTGCCACTGATGATGGCGTTTTACTGCACATGTGGACAGTAGTTGATTAACCTCATTGTAATCAGCTTTTCTCGAATCAAAAACTAAGAGTTTATCTTGGAGTTAAATTAAATCAGTTGATGAATAAACTCGGTTTGTTTAACCTCCTTTCTAGACAAAAAGTCCTTATTTAAAGTTTATAACACGACAATCTGTCCCTTGTCTGCTGTTGAGTTGCTGAAATCCTCAGTTGAACCAAAGTAGTGTTTCATGAGCCAATTTCTTCTGCAGGGCAGTCTTTTGCGGGCTTGTTGTTGTTGTGCAACTGAAAGTTTATGGAGTTGTACTGCAAATCCCTCTCTGTCCTGATAAAATCCTCCTGGATTTATTTCTGTAATACTTCCAGTGTCAAGTCTTTTGCCAAAGCCCAAAGATTTTTCAGTGATTAGGTATGGTCTAGTCCTCCACTTTGTGTGTGAGAGTTTGAGGTTGATCCAAGGATTACATGGTCAGAGGAAGTAAAACCAAGTGTCAAAACCATTGTTTGTGACACAATATCACAAATACATATTAGGATCCATGTTATTCTGATAAGATATTCAGTATTTGCATGTTGCCTGTCACTGCAGTTTATTGTGTTTTATCTGATCCAAGTTTATGTAACATGCACTCATCTGTCTCCTTGCATTTCTTTCACTTGGCTCCTCCAGTTTGTCGTCTTGTTCATTTGCTCGCATTATCTCATTATCTCAGTCAGACAGTCAGTCAATCAGGCTCCCCTGGACCAGCAGTCGACACCATTAGACACCGACTCCATCACTGCCGTCTTCTGTAACACTTGCAGCCTCTTCTCTGCCTGTCAGTCATGATTCTGTAAGTTAGGCGAGGGTATTTTAAGTGTCCTTAATAGTTCTGCTTGTGTATCTGTGCATTTGTATTAATGCTATCAGAAGGCGTGACCAGAGTTCAGTCACAAACTTCACCGAGCTAAAGAAACTCAGAGGGGTCCACAAAAACTCTCACAAACCCAAAACCAAAAAAAGCTGGCAGTAAATAAGAAAATGCTAAATTCGACAAAATACCAGATTTTGTTTGTGTTTTATTAAGTTTTACTTAGAGCTATATAACAAAATCAGCAAAACAAAAACTAAAAAATGTAACAAAACAAAACTGAAAACATTACATAAAAACGTGGTATCGCCCGTTGCTCTTCATGCCAGAGTTTTAGACTAAGATCATCCTATGTTCTGAAATGACAGAGTTATTGCCATTTTGATCAAACCTTTAAAAAAAACATTATGCAAGATGTGTTAGCACTCAAAGTATGTCCTGCTACTATAGACAGTCAGTCAATCAGGCTTCCCTGGACCAGCAGTCGACACCATCAGATACAGACTCCATCACTGCCATCTTCTGTAACACTTGCAGACTTTTCTCTGCCTGACTCTCTCTCTCTCTCTCTCTCTCTCTCTATATATATATATATATATATATATATATATATATATATATACAACTTTAAAACTTTATTGCCATTTTGTATTGACTAATTGACTTGTGTCAATTAGTTGTTTTTTGTTTTTTTCCTGTCAAGGTTTACATTTTGTCAGTTTATGATGTGCTTTCTGTTCATTGCATTACCTGAAATTATTTTTTTAACAACCTTGAAATTTTTGTTTTGTTGTGTCTTGCCCAGATCCTTTTTTTTTTTCTTCCTCATCTCGTAAACAGTCGCTGAAAGTGACCAAAATGGACAGGATTAGAAATGAATACATAAGGACAGCTCGGGCGGAGAAGTTTGGAGAAGGCTGAGACAGCTTGGACATGTGCAGAGGAGGGGCAGTGGATATATGGGACAAAGGATGTTGAATATGAAGCCGGGAGGAGGAAAAGAGGAAGACCACAGGTCGATGTGACAGAGGAGGATCCTGGCATAGGATGAGGTGTAGGCAGATGATCCCCTAAAGTAAGCAGCCGAAAGAGAAAGTAGTAAACACTCGAGTCTGCTCAGACTGGTGATGCTGCAGGTTCTGTTGGACAGCGATGAAAGCTCAGTGTGTGTGAGGGGGAAGTTTGTGGGAGACAACAGGTGGCAGCTTGTATTTTTATGCACCTTTATTTTGAAATGACAATGAGTGTTTTCTTGTCAGTGCAGCGTTACATGTGTCTAAGTCGGGTGTGTCTGCACTGGTCCTGCTGTGGTCTCCCCAGGACAGAGGATGGATGTCCTTGTCAGCACTGATAGGCAGAGCCATGTCGAGCTGACAACAGCAGCAACCTCCACACTGACTGAGTGTGTGTGTGTGTGTTGGGGTGTGTGTGTGTGTTTGTGTGAGAGAGAGAGAGAGAGGGACAGGGAGAGACTGCATCATGTCTCCATAATGTCATGGCACAAGGAATGACGGGGCAGCAGCCTGAGTCATCATAATGCATGTGGGCATGCCTGTCCTCCTGTCTTTGTGTCCCCCTTCTCTTTTTCTTTTTTCCCCCCCAACTAGTTTCTTTTTTTTTCTTTCTCCATCTGTCTTCTGTCTTAGCTGGAATGTGTCACCCGAATGTGTTGGGATTCAGTTGCACTGTCCCCCTCTAAGCTCCAGTCAATGACACAGAGCCACTGGATCGAGAAGCTTTTCTTTCTTCCCCTCTTTTTCTCTCCGCTGGGTCTGACTTTTTGACAAGAGTGAAATGCAACAATGAGTGCACTCAGGACCCATATCAAGGGAGGGTGCAGCAGAAGATGGACAGAATCAGCCTGGCACAGGCAGACGGGAAGATAATGAGAATAGATGGCAGCGTCCACCTATACACGCTCACACCAGAGAAAGAATAATTCACCCCAATCAGGTGACAATAGTTCACAAGCACTTATAGAGTGTTACTTTCCATCATCAGTCTTGTTTTCTGAACCTGTCCCTCCTCATTTGAGTCTCCACTCTGCAATGAAAATACAATTTGGCAGCCGTACAGCACTGGGTGTTGCGCAGGAATAATTTATGAGTGACAGAAACATTGTGTTGGACCTACAGAGGAAAATGTGTCGCTGAAATGCCCACTTGTTGGTGGCGCCACACTGTATCCACTGAGTCGGTTTGTCATTATTAGCCGAGTGAGACTCACTTCTGCTGCGAGCAGCCGTGCCAGGCAGACAGCCGAGACAAGCTGACAGCCAAGATGCTGTTGTTACAGTAACAAAGAGAGCTCAGCGAGAATTAATAGAGCCTGACTGCAGATGCTCACAAAATGGGAAAAATATTTTAAAGCTTTTTTAAGTGAGCAATCTTTCAATTATTGCTTAGTTTGTTCATTGTCCATGGTTTCTCTCTGTCTAAGACAAGAACGTAGGCTGCCACCTGATATCAGCTTTCAGAAACCCACTCTGTATTCCTCTTTTTTTAAAGCCACATGTCTCCCTTTGTCAGCTCTTGAACCCAGGAGATATGCCACTGATCGTTAGTCTTCCTCAAGGCCCACAGATAAGATCTCAAGGTATGCTGAAGTATCCTCAAGGATAACAGACTCAGTCGTCGGTTGTATTTGTCAGACATCAGCCAGAAAAGTAAAAACAAACAAATAAATAAATAAATCCAGTGCAGTTGTAGCAAACACTTGGTCTGAAGTGGCCTGGCTCCCTTTCAAAGATCAATTTAAATCAATGAACCTGCTGCCACATCCCAAACATGCCAATGGCACATTCTTCCGCCTCGTACCTCACTACTGTTTTTCCTCCAGAGTTCTTCTTTTGGCCTTTCTCAGCAGTTTCAGCTTGACATACACACACACACACACACAAAAACAATAGTTTTAAAGTTGGGTTTTGTACCAGCTATCAGAACTGATTACAAAACTGCTTCCAAACAACAAGCTTCTACTTTTGTCAAGAAAATGGGCTAAACCATAACTAGCACAAGCAAATAGGTGGCAAATATGTGACAAAAAGTAAAGTGAAGACAATCCACTCTTTACAAGCTCCTGCTGGAAAGCAGCAAATAGGCACTCCAATCAGAGCAGATAAGCAGATAAGGATGCTAACTAAACTAAAGGCTAAAATAGGATAGAAGCTGAAGTCACTAATTTTGTTAACGGACAGATTTCTAGCTGGTGGTGTTCTGACTGTAAGAAGAATATAGTACAAATTCCAACACTGACTTAACGGTGGTAAAGTGGTAGCTTATTTTTGTAATCCTATCTTCCTTTTATTTCATTTTATTTTCATGCACTGTGATGCTTAATTAGAAGTTACTTAGCACAATAACGTTGCTTGTTTTATATAGTTAGGTGATGATTCTGTGTTTATGTAGTGTTGACAAACTGTGCTCCATTCTCCATCTTGTGAAACAGCATTACTGGGTTATAATTATTTCTCATGGCCACAGGGTCTTTAGCTTACTGCTCAAACAATGCTACAAACCACTGTTTTAAATCAGTCGTATGATTAACATGAAAAACTATTTTTAAAATAGTCATTATTGAGGAAAAAAACTGGCTAAAATATCTAAAACAATGTTTATTAGAGAGGGAGTTGTATAGTTGGCATTAATGATGTTTGAATAGGAATTACATTTATACTATCATCTTTCATTTTTTAATATTAGAAGCTTGCATCTTCATGCCAACGTTGCATGTATAGGAAAAATTAATCTTTTCTCTCGCTCTCTTTCTCTCTCTCTCTCTTTCTCGTCTTCCAAGGTCAGCATACTTGGCACAATAACTGCTGAGGTCCCTGACAGCAACTCAAGAGTGAGTACACTGCTATCAACACTTTGGCCTTGTGTTGGCTTCAGCCTCACAAATCATCTTGAACTGTATTCAACTAAAGAATCTTGAACTAAATGTGCCCTTCTAGATTACTCAACCTTTGTCACAGAAGTCTACTTTTCTATCCTTTAAACAACCATAAGTGATTTATCTCAAAACCCTCTCACTATACTGTAATTACGTATTTAGCCTGTGTACACAGTTTGACAACTAATCAACACAAAGCAGATAACTAAGTAGATTTTATAGCATTTTTTCATGTTCTGTGATGTATTATAAGCTCACCACCACCCCCAAACATGCACACAATATTTGAAAAAGCACAATGAGGTAAATGTAGGTGTATTTTAGCAACAGTTATGAAACAATAACCCTGCAGTGATGCAGTAAGACCCAGGACTGTTGAACAGCTACAATCCTCCATCAGACAAGAATGGGGCATTTCTCTCTAAAACCTCCAGCAGCTGCTCTCCTCAGTTTCCAGATGTTTACAGACTGTTCCTAAAATAGGAGGGGACGCTTCACATAGGAAACGTGGCCCTGTCTCAACCTTTTGAATGTGTTGCTGCCATAAAATTCAAAATGACCTTATTTTTTCCTAAAAATTGGGAATAAAATATAAATAATGCATTGTGAATAAACTGTTTGATATTTGCAATCTATTGCATTTTGTTTTTATTTACATTTTACACAATATTCCAACTTTGTTTGAATTGGGGTTGCATATTTTTGTACACATTGTAAATAAGTTATGATTCATTTTGGAGTAAGACTTCCTCCTGTCTCTGATTTGGGGACCAGGCTGGGATTTCTTTTCATTTTTTCTTATTCTTTTAAGTTCAACAACAGGAACTGTGCACATAAACCTAAAACCATTGCATGTGATGAACTCCACATTATACGTCGGGTAACTTTTGTTACAACTGCAGTTTCAATAAAACCCACAAGGTTTGTCCTTTCACAGCAACATGATTATTTAATATCTGTTTGAGAATAATGACTCCAACCATGTTTATCTTTTGGTCATGTCCTGAGAGTTCAGTGTAAGCAATAAATTAATCATCTTCATTCTTTTTCCAGTGTAATTGAAATGTTCAACGTTTTGACTCTTGGCCATTATGAACCCACTGAGCCTGGATTTTCTGCAGAAGTGATCTCTTCTATTCTGCTTAAGGTCATTTGACAAAAGCCATAGATAAATACACTCAAATGAAAGCAAGAAAAGGGCTTTGAATATTATGTTTTCAAATCAGTAAGAAGGAATGGTTTTAGAATTTATTTGATGAGGAGAGATAAAAAACATGACTTTCTAACTTACTCATTGTTAGTGGGTGATGAACCATGAAAAACATTCTCGGTTATTTTTGCTCCTCATTTAAATGAAAAGCATCTACTCAGTTATTTTTCTATCAAACAGCGTTGCCTGAACCAAACATGGATTCATTCTGAGCACCTGGGTTTTATCTGATCTTTTCAGAGGAGAGAAATCAGTTTAGTTCAAACATTTATTTAAAACGTTTATTACTCTGTGTGTATGGGGCATGTACCTTTTTGTAATAATTTGTGCTTTAAGATTTACCTCACAAATATGAAAGCGTGTTTGTGTACACACACATTCAGTCATGCATAAAATACAGCGAGATAGAGACCTTCAACAAATCTGTTCGTCTTTCATCACCAAAACTAAATTTTCATCATCAATTTTGATTTTGATTTTGACGCTGTTAACTTTCAGGGTCGACCACATTCAAGATGGCCACCACAGCTGAGCAAAAATGACTATACCTCAGCCAGTTTTATGGATATTGAGCAAAGATTTGGTGTGGTAGTAGCTGGGAGTCATTCACAACACATATTCTAGCTGTAACGCAAAGATGAGAGGTGTCATTATTTGTTCCTTCACGGAATGCTGGCCTTTACTTTACTCCTTGTTTTGCCTGCCTCCTCTCTCCCAGCAATTTTTTTGAATTTCTTTGAAATCTCTGTCTTTACATTGACAGACCCTGAAACTGAGCTGCTCCCTTCAAAGACCAATGACTGAAGCCAGTGGTTCTCACACATCCTGTCACAATGTTCACACACTTTAACATGTCAATGCTTACTTACATTTATCTATATTATAAGAAAGTGAGATTTAGCCCAAGGCAGGAAAAAGAAAAGGCAAAGCTAATTTATCCCAATCATTATGTCTGTTTAACATCAATTTTTTGCCTTATCGTTTTCCCTCCTCGTGTCTTCACAGAATCCTTCCCTCTTATCAGGCTCTTCTCTTCTCCGTCCTCCTCTTGTCTCTTTCCCATTTGTCCTCTTTTTCTGTCTGTCCAGATCTCTGCCTCCATCTCTCTCCAGGGGAAGTCCTGCTAATACTCATACTGTAATTATACCACTGATTAAACACATTTCCTTTTATGGTAAATCACAAAAATAAGTTTCTTAATTCTTTTTACATCGTATTTAATCTGTTCAATTAAACACATTAATTTGCTTTTATCATATATTTTGAATCTTTCACCACCAATACATCTAAATTTGCACATCTAGAGCAATAACCTCACACTTGGTATGTATAAATATTTGTGTTTTACATCAGGGTGTGACCTTTAGCACTGAATATAAATGTCCCTGGAGCTTTTCAGCGCAAGCTAAAACTGATGCCATGCATCACTGTTTCCTACACCACAGAAATTAGCTGCCTTCATCATTCCTTTTGCTTAAGGTCAAACCATCGCCGTTATTGGTCATAAGGACCCTTCTACACTCTGACAGCCGAGTTATCCCATGAGAAGTGTGGGATAATGCTCTCCTGATGGCTCAGAAGGTTTTGAACAATGCAACTCTTGTATCTATCCTTTGCATAGTCATTTAGCATTTAGGTTTAGGTTTTATAAGCAGTGATGTCATGAAACAGAAACCTATAGTTTAAAATCCATCTGTTTACATTTTAGACATTTATTTTATAGAAATGATAGTTTTCTAAAAGTTCCATTCACATTTAACAATGTTTTACGCTTATCTACCTTCAGAGTATTTAAATTACAGCTAAAGATAGAGTTGTTAGCCGTCTACCTATGTCAAAATTTCTTTCGTTAAAGATCAGAATTCCTTGAAGAAATGCACATTACCTGCTGCTTTGCATGCCCCAGTTTAAAACAAAGATTGTATGCAATATGTATGAGATGAGGACAACTCTCAGCTACTACCACACAAAATATTAGCTCAACATCTGTAAAACATATTGAGTTATAGCTATTTTTGTGTTTGCTATGGTTGATTTATTGTGATTTGGGTTAGACCAAAAGTGAATTGGTTGTAGATGTACATAGAGGGATTATTTTAAGGGTTTAATTAAAATCTGTTTACTGATTCAAGTTATTTTTCTAACAGACAGGCATGAAAAGCGAGCAGGAGTGAGCAGATCTTCTGAAACGGGTTGCCAATGCAACATCTTTATTCATTACAACAAGAGAGGCTGATGGTTAAATTGGTTTACATTACACTGTTTGGTTTTCAATATGAAAGAATAAGTGGAAGCTGATTTAAAAACATAGCTAACCACTTCTCACTACTTCTTGTCTGATTTTGACACTTTGTAGCGATGCATAAATTGTCATCTTTTTAATACTGAGTTGTTAATCATGATGCTTTACAGCGCCATACACACTAAGCAAAAAAGAAAAAAAGAACTCTGCCTCTTCGAGTGTAACAAATGTAGAAAGCTCAAATTATTGTGTGATGTAATAAAATACCTTTTCCCATTTGAGTTTCATTACTAAAATAACTTCCAGGGCTAAGGAAGTAAATTCCCTCAACAGCTCAGAGGCAATGTTAGAAAACAGGACAAACCTACATAAAACATTTAATACCAGTCACCAATTACAGCTCCTGTCTCTGACTGTCAGCACATTAGGCTCATCACTGATCCTGTTAATGTTTGTTACAGATAGGTAGTGATAAGCAGATGTCTCATACGATCACATGAAAGGTTCAACTCTCTTTCACACCATTTCTACCGTGGACTTCCAAAAATGATCTGAGCAACAACCTTTTTGTCATGTAAAGAGGCGATACAAGTAGTGAATTTGTTCAATTCCTTGACAGTCACAACAAGCTGACTTTATGAACAATTATTAATGTTTTTAAATGAGTTAGTAGGGACTGTGGAAGACAAACAATAAGCAATAGGCTTAAGGACTTAGATGGAATAACACTTACTGTGTAGTATTTTATGTAACTTTCCCCAAAAACAGTGTATGTCATCAATATGGGTCAGCTGAGGTCAGAAGGTTGATTTCAAGAGGTATTTTGTAGATACTTCGCCCTTTACTTTGTCTTCTCTATTCTTATCTCATTGCTTCATGCAAGCTATGGACATGAGCTGCTCTGGGAAAAATATTACTTCATTACCAAGAAAGAAATTGAAACAAGAAATGAATTTGGACCACCAGACGTAGCGTTCAATTAAAAGGAGAATGGTTGACGTTTACTCTCTTGTCAGCTCCTGTTTATTGACATGAATCCCAATTAGGATGAAAAATGTTTAATTGTTTTACATAAAAGGTAGGCATAACATGAATGACCAGATGATGTTGGCTGCTGCACTGAATGCAGAGGAACACAAGAATACAGATTATCTTCTCAGCTCAGACCTAATTTGCAGTGAAGCACTGTTACCTTTGCTTTATAGCTGCCAGTATTTCGTGTCAGCACAGCTAATACAGCAATACTGATTATCCTCACCTTTCCCAGTCGCACAAAGTAACCATTGTATTTAGTAATAAATCCATCCACAGGCTCTCCTCCACACTAAACAGGATGAATTTTCAGGCTTCTACTGACCTTTAAATAATGTTGAGGACTGTAAAATGTGACATAATTTACCATTTCATTTGTTATGCTGTGGATTTCTTTAACTGGCTGTATGTGAAATTGTTTGTTTTTTTAATTACGAAAATACACAAGTCTAAATCCTGTTTTATTGCACTTCAGAGAATGTCGTGTTTGGGGGATGTTAATTTGTAGCAGGCATGAAGGAGGCGGTTCTCTTTGACTTTTTATAACAGAACTAAGACAACAGAGAAACTGGTAAACATATGAGATGAATGGAAGTTAACAGAATCTGACAAAGAACCAAGGGAAATTGAAGGTCTAGCATGCATATTTCTCACCACTTTTCATGCCAGAGTTTTAAATTAAGATCACTATTAAGAAATGGTATTGTAGCCATTATGCCTGGTCTCAGGTGAGTTTATGTTGAGGGTGACTCTCAGCTACTAGCACACCAAACTGTAGCTCAATATCTGTAAATCTGAAAAAGTAAAGTAAACTTGACTAACCGTTGTTGTGCAGGCTGAGGATAAATTGGTGTGGTGGCCATCTTACATTGTGGTGACAGTAAAAGTTAATCAATTCTAAACGTTCATGTATTGATTAGTTTCTTAGCGTTTCTTAAAATCTGTCCAGTGCCACATGAGATAGTTTGCTAACAGACAAACAGGTTGGCCACCAATAGGTCATGCTAAAGTTTAAAATAAAAATATCCCTGAATGTGTAGTACTTAGTGTATGTGTCAGCTGCTATCGCATTTTCTAAGATTATTTAGCTGTGGCAGTGATCTTGAATTGGGTTGACTCCAAAAGTTAATCAGTTTTAACAGACAGACAGAGTTGACTTCTATAGCAAATGGCAACATTTTAAAAACAGATTTTGTGTAATCAGTTAGTGTTGAGAGTATGTGTTAGTAGTTATGCTCAGCTCGTCCCACACCAATTGTCAGCTCAATATCTCTTAAACTGGCTGAGTTGTGAGCTAATTTGGGTCTTAGGTTAGCTGTGCAGGTCATCTTAAATGGGACTGACTCCCGAAGTTAGTTAATTGTAGATGTACAGTAATGATTACTTTGAGAGTTTCACTAAAAGCGATTCAGTGGTAATGAGGCAGATATTGTGCCAACACTTCAGACAAATACACAGACATGGGCAAAAACATTATTGCTGGTTCACATTCTACAGTGAACGATAACCAGGAAAGACATACACTCTGAAAAGTGATTACCCAGTGACACCGGGTGTGCTGATTACTAATGAAATACAGGTGGCATGAAAGAAGTTAGACAACTACGAAGGAGATTTAGTGGGATGGAAGAAAATCTCAACCGAACAGCTAAAACTGTCTCAACTAGTAACACAACACAAGAAACTCAAAGATCAATACAAAACTAAACAAAAAACCATAATAAAAATCAAGCTATGTCAGAAACTGTTCAGTAAAAATGCCAGCCATCACCATCTGGTAAACACTAGCCTTTCTGGCCCTTTTATCTGCATGGAAAAAAAACTGAAATTACTGTTGTTTAACATGTGCATACTGTTTGGAGATAAAAACGTACTATTATCATCAATAATGCAAGAAAATTTTTTAAATTCCCGGAAGAATTAGTTGCCTGCCATAATTGTGAAGTGAACTTCAGCCACATTTAAAGTTTAGGAGTTGTGAACTCAGAGATTCGATGTATTATTAACAGTGGAAGGCCAGATTTTTGCATGATTCTGCCTCAGAGCAGTCATTTAGTTCTGTTGATTGCACAGCAGTCAAGTTGAGCTCATTTTCATTTTTTTGCAATAATGTGAATAATGTGGTTTTCTTCCACTTTATTACTGCCTGACTTTCTGTTAAATATGAGATGCCATTATGAAAACATGTAGAATATAAGAACTGTCTTATTAGAAATTATTTTTTTTGTTTGTTTATTTGTTTGCTTGCGGCGACCAAAACCACACGGACTCATTCATTCGACAAAAAATTGGCCACTCAAACAAGATTTTATTGTATTTGTTTTGCAAAAAAGCTATCTCCAAAGCAAGCTACAGACCCCACTCTCATTCATCAACATCATTTAGTTTTCACTTCTCCCCAGAAGCTCAACAGTAAATATAAAATGCACAAACATCTGCACACTGAATCACAGAATCTGTTCTATCCTCCAGTCTCTTCATTATGCTCAGAAAATCTGTCTCTTTGCGTATTTATCTACAAGTGTCACAGACTAGCATACACACACTGTCAGTCACAACGCTCTTTTTTTCATCCACAGCTTTTCTTTTTTTTTTTCTTTTTCTGTGTACAGCACACAAGGGCACATGTAGTCCCCCGAGGGTTTGGATCACATATCATCATGTTCACTGAGCCTCAGCACTCTGCTTCATGAAAGACTCCACTTTTGTTCCAGCATGTCACAATTCATGTTTTACTGCTATCTGCTTTCTCTTGTTATTTCATGGTGGATTCTGCAGTGGATTCTCATCTCTTTCTTGTATGTCTGAACATGTATAAGAAACTTTCTGCAGTCCTGAGAATGCATTCCTTTGCTTTTTGCATTTTACTGCAAAGGTTTGTACCATGGCTTCATATATAGATGCACATCAATTTGTTTGTACCCTTTGAAAAATTAAAAAAACAAAAAACAAGACTATGGCACACTGAATCAAACTGAACATGGAGCACAGAAGCTTGGGAGCTTGGAAACAAATTACTAAGGAGTATGTTAAAGGTAAATGCTGTAAGACCATCTCCAGGCAGCTGAGACAACAGCAGATTAATCAGAAGTTTAAGGTCCACAAGACTGGAGCTAACCTCTCTAGACGTAGCCACAAGAGGGAAATTGATGAGAAACTGAAGAGACAAATAATACAAATGGTAACTAAAGAGCCCAGAACAACTTCCAAAGAGGTTGGAGGAGAACTTCAAGGCGCATCAGTGTCAGATCGAGCTAAAGTGGACTTAATGGAAGATGACTGAGGAGGACACCACTGTTGAAGGCAAATCCTAAAAAAGCAATACAGGAATTGGCTAAAATGCCTATTGAGAAATCACAAAGCTTCTGGGAGAATGTTGTTTGTACAGATGAGATAAAACTGTAGCTTTTTGACAACAATACACATCAGCTTTATGTTCACAGACCCTAAAGTGAAACATTGAAAACAAAGGACTCTGTACCTAAAGTGAAATGTGGAGGAGGCTCCGTTATGTCAGGATGTCTTTAATCTGTGCAGGGTACAAGGAAACTTCAAGACTATCAAGAGAATTCTGGAGCAAAATGTGCTGGCCAGCATCACAACGCTTGGTCCCAGTTGCAAATCATGCATCCTCCAGCAGGATACTGGCCCAAAACATACAGCTAAAAACATCCAAGAATGGCCAAGAACAAAACATTGGATTATTCTGAAGTGGCCTTCTGAGCCTAAATCCTACTGAACCTCTGTGGAAGGAGCTGAAACATGCAAGCTGGAGAAAGAGACCTTCAAACCTGAGACAGCTGGTGCAGAAAGGTCAAAGGTTGTGCAACAAAAATATTAAGTTAAAGCTACCAGCTTTTTAGTCCATACCAGTTTCATTACTTTATTTTTCAAAAGTTTTGTTGAACCACAATTCAAAAACAATGTCTGATTTTCATTTGTTGATTTTAGTACTTTGTTCTTATTACTCGTCAGTTTCAGGTTATTTCTGGGGTTTTCTTTCTTCAACAAAATACTACAAATATTTCCACATCTGTACATATGTGAAAAATAATTGCAAATATACAACAAACAATATGTGTTGTATATATAAAATGATTGTAGAATTGTGTTTTATGTAAATACAATGTTTTTGTTGGAATTCTAATAGTTTGTATTTTTATTTGTTTACACATTTGCAATTCAGATTAAACTCATTAATTGTTAGGATAAAATAATGGCTGTTTTATAGGTCAGCAAAGTATTACAGACTTTTGGAATGTGGTGAAATAAATAAAGGAAGACTAAATTTGTTGAATATTGTAATTTGTGTTAAATAGTTTCCCCTGTTTTCTTTGAAGAAATGTGTTTGAAGCTGGCGCAAAAGCAAAAGGGGGGGGGGGGGCAGACTTAAAAGGAGATGAAAGGAAGAAATACTGTGGGCGTGTAGAAGAAAAAGAGTAAGACAGGAAAAGGAGAATTTAAAAAGACTACAAGAGAATGAAGGGAAATACAAACGAGCGAGCAAAACCATACAGACAAATAAATGGGGAAGAACTCTCAAAACAATGAGCAGATGGAGTTTAAATGATGGTGGTTGAAAGTTAGAGAAAGGGTCTGAGGAAAGTAGTTTATATCAGCAATCTCATTAACATTTCTAAAGATAATGAGGCAAGTGGCTTGTAGTGGCTGAGCGGTAACTAGTGGCATGTCAAGTTACTGCTAAAGGTCGCTGGATTACACTTATGTCATAACATGAGGATGCTGTTTGGCAATAACAAGAAACAGCATCATTATGTAGGATATAATAAGAGATTTCAAACTAATGGGCAGTCAGAGGTTTAAAACGGGCAAAGAAGAGATATATGATTTTCTTCTGTAGTGACAAAAGATTATCTTGTTTTTATTTATGAGATAAATATTTTAGTCATTTTGATCATATTGTTGTGACTTTTAAATTAATGGTCGTTAAGTTTTGTGACAAGTAGCGGAATTTACAGGCAGAAACCAACGTAGTACTTGCTTCACACTCCATCAGTCCAGATCAGACAAACAAAATATACAAAGGGATTTCTACTTTTTGGGGTTTTTTTCTTCTTCTTTTTCCCTGACACAATATCTTGGGTGTAAAAAAACATCCATCCGTGCTGCGAAGGATAGTTGAGCTGCGAAGGTAACAGGTCCAGGAGGGAAACCCAGACATCCTCATCCCCAGTGACACTCTCCAGCTCTTCCTAGGTAATACCAAAGCTTTCTTAAGACACAAGGAACCACTGCAAAGAGTTTCATGAAGCTCTCAGATAGTAATTGTTAGGTGTACATCTCTAACTGGTTAACCTTTGGAGTCAAACCAATTCAAGGTGGCTGCCACAGCCACTGACCTTAGAAAACACAAAAATGGTCATAAATTAGCTATCCTTATAGATGTTAAAATATAATTTGATGTGTTAGTAGCCCAGCATGTACTTAAAGCCCTACACATTGGGAAAATATTTGCTTAAAACTTTGTCATTAACTATTAGAGTCCATTAGCAAAAGCTCTCTTGAACCCCTTTGATGGATTTTACTGAAATTCTCAGAAAACAATCACTGGATGAACATAAAGAACTGATTATCTTTTGGAGTTAACCTAATTCAAAATGGCTGCCACAGCTAATTAATATTGGAGAACACAAACATTAATACAACCTAACCAGATGTAGAGAGATTGAGCTAAAGTTTGCTGTGATAGTAGGTGAGAGGCAACTCCAACACATTCTGTAAGTGTTAACACTTCTTGCAAAATCTCTCAATATCACATGAGATCACACATAATGTCAATTACAAGGTTTGACCAAAATAGCTATAACTCCTGACTTCTTATCATAATATAATCTTAGTTTAAAACTCTGGTGATATGCATTCCTTCAGTGAAGCATAAACTCACTCCCAAACCCAAAGGCAGCATTCCCTATGACAGAATTACCACCTTGATGTAATGGAGGTGTTTGAGTACACTCATGATCCTGGGGGCTGTGTTGTTTGAGGCACCAGCTCCAGGAAGAGTCTTCCTTGAGAAAGTGTCCTCAGTGAAAGGGTCAGACTATCTTAGACCTCAACGAAGGAAGATCACTATGTATAGGTAATGGTAGTGGTTGAGCTTTGGTTCCTGGGGCTCAGCCCAAAGAAAGCTACAGGATGCTCCACGTGAGCTCAGCAACTTCAGGATGAAAAGTGTAGGTCAGGTGTGTGAGCTGGGTGGAGATGGGGGTGGAGGGGCATTACTGATTCCTGCCATCATAAACTGTCTCTAGAGACGTTGTCTGAAGAAACATTTTACAATTGTTTAGGATCTGTTTATAAAGAGCCAGGCTACTTTAAAAGAAAACTTAAGTTTTCAGAAAGTTTTGTCAAATGCAAAACAAAATTAAAAAATTAAAGGCCTAGCAATCCTTGAGGAAATGCATGTCTCCTGCTGCCTTTCATGCCAGAGTTTGAGGTTAAGATCATCTTATGTTAAGAAATGACGGACTTGTAGACATTTTGGTCAAACCCCAAAAATTACATTATGTGCAATCTCATGAAATATTCCCATATCTTGTGTGATCAGTTAGCACTAGAAGTATATGTTGTAGATAAATCTCAGCTACTGCCTCACCAAATTTTAGCTCAATATCTGTAAAACTGACTGAGCCATAGCCATTTGTGTGTTTGCTATGGCAGCCATCTTGAATTAGATTGACTGTAAAAGTTAATCATTTGTAGATATACATCCACTGAGTGTTTGAAGAGTTTCATACAAATCTGTGCAGTGATTCATGAAATGTCTTGCTAATAGTACAGGCACCTGAGCACACACACACACACGGGCAAAAGTCATATCGCTCCGACTTCAACTGCAATGAAAAACAAACAAATTCACAACAAAGGTTTCAGCAGGGGTAAAGGACAAAGTGTGGGGACATGGTGTGAGGTGATTAAGTGCCACAGCTTAAAACTCCAAATCATGACTTTGAAAGCAAATAAAATCAGAACTTAATGTCTGTT
This sequence comes from Kryptolebias marmoratus, assembly GCF_001649575.2. Classification (NCBI taxonomy): domain Eukaryota; kingdom Metazoa; phylum Chordata; class Actinopteri; order Cyprinodontiformes; family Rivulidae; genus Kryptolebias; species Kryptolebias marmoratus. Next base: position 13,582,442 of record NC_051447.1, on the reverse strand, counting down.
TTATCAAAACAACTTTAATTTCTTTGCTCAAATCGTTTAAAAAATTCATTCCGTGGTACTGCAGGCAGCCAGCATTAATTATGGCTGCTGCCTTTTCAGCCAGAAAACTGAGCCACTGAACATGTCACTTATTTAAAGATGTGTCCTGCTGTCAAAGGTTCCAAATAAATGTCCCACTTCCCAAAAAAATAAGCACATTTTGTTGCCAAAGCACAAATCCTGCGTATAATTTGTTGTCAATAATATTAGCTTCACTATAATAAATGAGCCGTACAGCAGCTCACCTGTAGTGACAGAGAAATTCCTGTCTTTATTTCTGTCACCAGCTGGCAAAACTAATTCTTTGCATGGTAAACTTTGTGTTAATATCAAATTTTAGTGACTCACGAGAGGACCGGGGTCTTGAGATTAGAGGTAAAAAAACAACATGTTTTAGGAAAAGCAGTTTCTACAAAAACATTAGAATTGCTCAGTGCTGAATGACTTTGGTGAAAAAGCTGAAACTGGGGTATTAAAGCAGAACGCTAGCTAAAAGTAGCAAAAGGCTAGCTAAACACTAAGCGTAGAAGAACAATAACTAAAAACAATAAACAGCATAAAAGACCAAAAATGAACAAGCGTGCTGAAGCAGATTTCAACAAGAACAATGTTTTCTGAAGGAGTTGAAGAAATCTATGTAGTTCTATGGGGACAGTATTTGTACATAAAAGTTAATTATTTTGAAAAGTATAAAAATCGCAAAAACCAAAAGTCAGAGCACTCGAACAAGCTGGACATTTTAATAAATGATTGGCTAAAATATGTGGGAGTAGTAAGGTTGCAAAAAATATACAAAAAACAAACGCAGATCAGGAAAACAGCTGAATCAGCATTTACACAATGACCAAATGTGTTTCAGTGGTGCGTCAAAGTATAAATGAGTGCACGAAAAATAGCCTTCAACGTGATTTTAGTTGAGAACTAAGATATACTGGAATACTGTCGGTTTCCAGTAGATATTCCTGTGGATAAATGATTATTGTGAGAAACAAAAGAACTGAAGTGAAATAAGCAGACAGTTTGAAAATGGAAATGACAGAAGCTGGGAAGTGTGGGGTTTGCAAACACGTCAGTCCTGAATATATAACGACTAAACTAAGAGGACTCTGCTGGCAGAGACTGGATGTGCTGGAGTAACTAAACATCATCTACTTTTAATATACAGACTCACACACTGTGCTATCTTGACATGACAGAAAAAGGTAAGCAGGGAATTTGTTATGTAATCCACCGCCTCAGCTGCCCGCTGCTTTTACATTTAGGCCTGCTTTTGTCTGTAAACTCAATCAAGTGGCCTGTGCTCCAACTCACCGCTCATGTCTGGTGATTTTTTATTTTTTTTATTGCTCGTAATGAGCGGCACCAGAAGAACCACAGCTCCATCTGTTGACTGTAACGGGCTAAGGCAGCTGCATCTGGGCCATCTCCAAAACCAGATTGGCAGAAACTCCTTTTTTTTTCTCTCCCCTCTCTCCCCGAGTGGCACTAAAATCATGCTATCCTGTTTCCTTTCAATCATCTGAATGAGTCATTTAGATTGGTTATATTATGATTATTATGTGAAGTGTACATTATTCTGGACATATGAAATCTGAAATCCAATGAAGTAATGTGGCTTTTCTCCAATATCTCTGCCTCTAAACCCAAAATCTATTAACTTTGTCTCATTTCCTGTGTCGCTGCCCCCTCCCCCACCCTTTCTTTCTAATCTTCGTCTTGCCATCATTTATCTCTCCATCTTGTCCTCAGCTCCCTGTGGGCACTGACAGTATGAAGCATTTATCAGGAGACAGAGCAGACGGTCTAAAAGGATCCAGAAACATGTTTATAACTTTTTAGCCACGGAACTCTTGATAATGAGTCTTCAGATGTTAGAAAAGCCTAAAAGAAGTTTCTATAAAACTAGCACTTTGTTCTGTGCTACTCATTAATAATCTCAAATGCTGCACTCTTAAGTTGCAAACGCTGTTTTTAATCACACTACTGATGCATTAGCAAACACTTACAAAGACAAGGTACTCTTTGTTTTCCTAAATTCATTTAAAATCTTCACCAAAAACAATTGCACTTCAGTAAAAGCTGAGTCTGTTCAGCAATAAAAACTTTAAGAGGAAATCCAAATTTCATCGAACTATTGTTCTGTCTGATTAATCTGTTTTTTTTGTTTGTTTGTTTTGTTTTGTGGGGGTGGGGTGGGTGGGGGTTATCTTTCAGTCTTTCAGTCATTGCCGAAACACATAATGGCGACACCATTTTCAGGTTAATTCTAAAACAGTCCCATAATCTCTTTGGTTAATTGTTTTTAGTTCTTGTTGAGAAGAATTAATATAAAATTCTATTATTATCATGCAAAAAGCTAAGCTCAAATCGAAGCTCCATTTATTAACTCGGTGCTATAGCCTTCCGTTTTTAAAGACAAAGTCAACTAATCTTAATAAATTTGCACAAATTTGTGTTAGCTACATTGGTAACTTCATTTAGCTTTAACTCTGTTGCAAGCTATGGTGAATTAGCTTATTGAATTCTTACTTTAAAAAGTCAGAATTTAGTCCTCAAATTAACTCAATACATGTGAAACACTGAAAAATGCTTTAGCCTAAGTACTTAGCCGAAAATTTAACATTATCAGTTCCTAAAAATTGATTTTCTAAAGCCTGTATCTCACTGGGCTGCTACTGCTGGTGACAAGTTAGAGACGAAAAAATAAACAAATAAATAAATAAATTCACTTGGAATCACATCGAATAGGTACAATGCATTTGAATATGTTTGTAACTGTGAAAAAAATGCGACATTTGAGCAACATACTTGAAACCGGTGTGCAATTTTTGTCCTAATTTGTGTTGTCCTAGTATGTGTTGGGAATGACTCTTAGCTACAACCGCATCAAACCTTAGCACAATATCTGTAAAACTGACTGAATTATAGCTATTTTTGTGTTTACTAAGTTCAGCTGACTGTGGCAGCCATCTTGAAATGGATTTACTCCAAAAGTTAATTAGTTCTAGATGTATATCTGATGATTACTGTCTGCACGATTCGTTAAAATTCGTTAGGTGGTTTATGAGATATTTTGCTATCAGACAGGCACATGAACACACACACACACACACAGAAACATGAGCAAAAACAATAACGTCCGCCTCCGCCTTTCGGTGTTGGGTGATAAAAGGCACCTTGTTCCCAAAAGGAAACATTTCCAATATTTTGATTCCCAGCATTGATTGTTCAAAGAGTCGTGACCATTTTTCTTGCTGCTCGTTTTGGTGGAGAAAATAAAAAAGGTCTAAATGTATATGTGAAGATGAGGCTCTTAAGGCAGGCAGACACGCACTCAGCCACGCCGGCTGATTGCAGAGGGAGTGACTCATTCCCTCGCCGCTCAGTTACAGTGTGAGCACGGTAATGTGCAGGAATTATTGATCAGACAAAAAGAACCGACAACCCAGGCTGTCCTGAAACAGTAAAGAAATCAGGGCTTATTTTACCCAGTGGACCACACACCAAAGGGCTTCCAGAAATACCACATTTTTTAAAAACCATTTCCCACCTGCTGAGCTCCATGTTTGCCTGCGTGGTTTACATATGTCTTACTCTAAATCAGGGCTATGCAACCGTTAGAATCCAAAGAGGCATTTCTGCTCCTTCACTCACAAAATAAAATGGGTCCATAGCCACAAAACAAGCTAGAACTACAAGCATCAACTGATGGCCCGTGGGCCACTTCCAGTTGACTGGAGGTCCCTTTCTGGCCCATGGGGTGGTGACCTCTGAGCTAGAAGCTTAAAATAAAGACAACTCAACCTATTATATAAACACAGCATAGAAACAAACTGTTATTTATTACATCATAAAACTAAATGTCTAGACTGGAATCTTTTATAGTTTACGGTGAAAGAAAAGAACTTTTTCATATAAAGAATGGGAAAAAAACATTTTGTTTATGTCTCAGTTGATAGAAACAGAAGATTGAATTGTGCAGGCCTATATGAGTTCTTTTTTTAGGAATGTAAAAGGTAAGCTTTTATTTCTAATTCTTGTTATCAAATTAATTTGCCATATTTTTGCTGAACCCCTTACTTTAATAACTTGTAATCTGTGATATGTTAGTAAAACTGGACTCAGCAGCTTGCCTTGAAGGTATTCAAAATAACACAGACTGTATGTTGGATTAATGAAGCGGCTAACAGGCAAAGAAACAATTAGCACGATCAGATTTAAATGTTTCGTTCCTTGCATTAGTATCATTCACAAATTCACAAAACAGGAAAGGAAAACTACTAAAACTAGCCTTTTTTTGGTAATGTTGTGAAAATCAAAATTTATTTCCGTGTTATTTTTTTGTTAAAGCTACAAAGAGCCAGAGGGAGCAGAGAACTACGTGTGGCCCCAGAGCCATAGGTTGTAGACCCCTGCTCTCAAACAACACACATTATTTCACAGTCGTTAAAATAGGTAGGTCAGAAATGAAAAAGACATGAGGCTGCTACAAAGACATGTCTCTATAGTCACACAGAGATCTTCAAACAATTATTTTAGAGCACTGAGGTTATTATTTATTCATTTAGCCCATTAATGGCTCTTTTACTTTAGATTTTCTGCCTTGCCAAACGTTTTACTCCTAGTCCACCTTTTTCCACTTTTTGATATGAAACAAATACAAATCTATCCACGTCTACACAAAACCATTATATCCATTTTATCACTACTGAGTTAAAATTTGGTGTGGTAGTAGCTGAGAGTTGCTCACAACACATATACCAAGCATTAATAGATCATGCGAGATGTTGCAGTATTACATGGGATTGTGCATCAAGTTTGTTTTGAAGGTTTAACCAGAATGCCTACAACTCTGTCATTTCTCATTATAAGATGATTTTCGTTTAAATGTCTGATTTTCATTCCTTCAAGTTAAATCTGAACATCTACAGTAGTATATTAGCACATGTTCTCACTGACCGTTAGATTGGAGTCAGCTGGTGCACAAACAGACGTGGTTTTAGGAGATAGATGCAGCCTGATAATTGCCAACAAGTATCAATGGACTTTTTCGATCTCAGGCTGCATTGAATTTCTGTCTTTCCCCTATTAGGACGGGGGATTGAAACAGCCTCACATATTGAGGCTGAGACAGATGCTCTTATTGTCTCTGCCACTTATTAGAAGCTTTTCCTCACCTCCTCTCCCACTTTAAACGATTTCTCTCCTTCTGGGCAAGACGAGAAAGTCAGAGGACCAATGGGAGTGATGGGGGAATGGAAAAACAGGATTAATAAAATCTGCTTTGCTCATTTCTTTTGTGTTGTCAAGTAAAGATTTAATTTGACTGGACTGACTGCATTAAGTCCAGAAATATGTGGAGTTTGGAAGTATTTAATTTATTTAAGTATTTACCTTTAAATAAACAGGTTCAACCTTTACGATGAATCTTTCCTTCCTGTTGTTGAGCTAATAAGAGCAATTATTTGTCTTACAAAGTTTTGTTTGCTGATCTAAAGTGATGTCTGATTCTTATAGCAATATTTTCCACCTAGAAGCTCATTAAGCCAGAACCTATGAGCAAACTTACCATCTATTACATACAAATATAAAGCTTGGTCTGTTGTGGGGAATAGAGCTTATGTCATGTCAGAATCTATTAATGTGAACCATACTCTACTGCTTGTAGCACAATATCATTTGGGATTAAAAAAAACTGAATCAGAAATTATGATTATCACCTATGTTTATGTTTTTGACTATGTTTGTGTATTTGTTTGTCTGTTAAGATTTGGAGCCAACCCACTTCAAGATGGTTGGCATAGCTAATTAACCTTGTCCAAGACAAAAAAAAGCTAAAACAATTTATGAATGTTCAGATAATAAGCTAAAATTTATGGTAGTAGCTGTAATGATCCTTCAGGATCTTGCAATATCACACAAGATTGCAAAAAATGTCACTCACAAGAACTGAGCAAAAAGGTTTCAACTTTGTCCTTTCTCATTATAAAATGATCTTAGTTCAAAACTCTAGCATAAAAGGTGGTGGGTGATGTGCATTTTTCAAGGAATACCAGGTCTTTAATGACTGATCATTTTCTTTTTTCTCCCCCAAAAGTTAAAGTTACAAAATCTGGAGACCTATTTGTGTGAAATCCCTACAAACTGATCAACTCTGTCAATTGGCATGTGCCTTTGCCTTCATGTTGTCTTTGTTGGTGTAGCAGCTGTTCCAAATCATTTTGTCAATAAATGTCAACGGGCAGCTGCCTGCTAAAGATAGACGAGTTCAAAAGTTTATACGCTGTAGAAATACAGTTGCACTCCGAGTTTGACTAGTGTTGCAAAGTTCCATATACCACTGCTTTATTACTGCATTATGTGGTGGAATAATGTAATGCATTTAAATTGCATGGAATCACCATGGTAACAATGCAAGAGAAAAATGATGTAGAGATTTTCTTGTGGTGAAAACATGAGGCTGAATAAAGAAAAACGTCTGTATTTGACAGTGAGACGGTCAGAAGATGCAGCACGAAGGAACCTACTCTGCAATAAACAAACATAAATGAGAATTTTTAATGGTTAGAAAGAAACTGTTATGGACCACCACCTCTCATGCCACGGTTTTAAACTGGTATCCTCATGTGTTAACAATTATGAAGTTGTAGTCATTTGGTCAAACCTTGAATGCCATGCTTAATCTCATGTCATAATGTGAGATGTCTCATATAGAGTATTTGTTTTGAATGAATTTCAGCTACAACTACATGCAACTTATTTAGCTGTATCAGCACATTCAATGATTACTTTCTGCAAGTTTCTTTAGTATTTGTCCAATGATTCATGAGATATTTTGGTGGCACACACACAGACCTAAAACATTATTGCATGCTTTTGCGTTTTGGCTGCTGGTTATAAAAACATACAACACCTACAACTGCAATGTTTGAATAGCATATATTCAAATCCAGTCTCAAGTACTTGATCTAGTCCACTTAGTGTGTGTGGGCATTCTGTATGCAGTGGAGTATTTGTATCTGCATGGCCCACAGCCACCAATAATCTTTCCTGTTCCAAATGTCATATGATCCAGAGACTGCAACATGAAAGGGCAATACCTTCCTCTTGTCCTTTTCTCCGCGGAATACACACACACACCAAAATGCACCTTCTCCAGCCAGATTAGAATACTTTGAAAATCTTAATTGGTTTTATATGGCATGAAACAAGCTCCAATAAAGATTATATGATAAATATATCACATCACATAAACATTCTAATCTGAGGGTAAAAATGTATTATCTGAAAGTTACATTTTCCTGCATGTAACACATGATAACTAACCAAAATGACAATTTGCAATTTGCAGATAACTTTGTTTGTACCCTTCCACAATAATCAAAAGAACACAGCTATCTCTGAAATAACTTGAAACTAAAAAAGTTTAGTGGGATCCCTTGTTGTTTCATGTTTAACATAAATCAGAGTTTGCTTTTGATTATTGATTCAGTTTAATATTTTGTATAATTAAACAAATTGAAATGGCATGGACAAGATGTTACTCTTAATTTAATATTTTGAGGCCGAACCTTTCAGAGCAAACACTGCCAACAAATACTCTCTGTAGTTCACAATGAGATGTTTGCATCTGCCGACAGTTAGTTTTTTTTCTCAACTATTCCTGAATGCTTTTAGTTCTATGTTTTGGGTCATTATCCCGTTGAAGGACCCATGAGCTGTAACTCAGGCTGGGCTTTCTGACAGTGTGTTTTGCTCCAGGATGCCTTGATAGTCTTGAGATTTCATTGTGCCCCACACAGATTCAAAGCTTCTTGTGCCAGACGCAGCAAAGCAGCGTCAAAACAAACCAAGCCATTTTTGTGCTTCACAATATGGTGTTCTTTTCTTTGAAAGCTTTATTTTCTTTTAATTTTTTCTTTTGTAAACAAAGCTAATGTGACTTGGAAAAAAGCTCCAGTTCTGTCTCAATAGTCAAAAGAGCATTCTCCCAGAAACTTTGGGGCTTGTCGGCATGTATTTTGGTGAATTCCTGTCTGGCTTTTTTGTGTTTTTCTGTCAACAGTGGATCCCTCCTGGGTCTTCTGTCATGAAGCCCAATATGATTCCAAATGTGACGGATGGTGTGATCATGAAGTGTTGTACCTTGACAGAGTTCAGATTGAATAGTTTTCATGGTTTCCTTGTTTCTTTTTCGACTAGCCACACTACCCATCTGATCAACCTGGGGTTGCTTTTCCTCTTGTGGTAGCTGTGGTCAGAGGAACATGAAGATGCGTTGATATGGTCTTGTAGCCTTTATCTCTGACATGGATATCTATAATCTTATTTCTGAGTCCCTCTCGCCTTTACTTTCTCTGTTCCATGTTCAGTGTGGTGCAGACATTGATACCAACCTACCTTTAAACAGGTTGAATGGGTGCTGAAAAGCTTAAAAGCACCTGTGCTACTAGTTAAGGTCAAACACTTAGTTTTAAACTTGACTATAATGTAAGGATTAATAGTCTCTTTTAAGGATACCAACAAATCTGTCTATACTCTATCATATACTAAAAGGCATGCAGATATACATTAGTCAATTACTTTAACTAAATCACTTTTTATGAGAACTGAAGCATTGTTTTAATGAGCTGTAAGGTAACAAATCTGAAAAAGGCTCTTGTTTTTTAACTAATAGCTGTAAGATACATAATGATTCCGGGTATAAAGTATATTAAAATTCATGAACACGATTCAGGGTAAGCATACTTAGCATGCACATCCTCGCAAATGGTTTACTTGATCTGTGACTGACACAACCACCAAAAAGTCATTATTTCTCTCATCAGCTCAACAGAATTTATCTAAACATAAATCTACCAAAATGTCAAATAGATCGAGTATTTTGTCACACCGCTTGTCACTCGATCATTTTCTGATTTACACACAAGATGACTGAATGTATAAGCTTGATGACTCACCCTGTACCTTCTGCATGAATCAATCTCAGCAATGCAAAGAGAAAATGAATTATATAAATTCATAGGTTTTAGTATTTAGGTGACATTCTGCAGTAATATGTGGTCAAAGTCGAGCCTAACGCCCAGGACCAATTACAGCAATCATGTGTTCATGACGGGCTGCCCATCACTCCTCATGGTTAGACTTTGTCCTCCGGCTCTATTAGATTAACAAGTTCAATGTTATGTTAATGTGCCTCAATTGCCTTTAACATTTACAATTCACAACACACAGAGAGCTGAGAAGAGTGCCGTGTTTATTGTGAAACGTAAAGCTATTGTACTGTGGCATGCAATGAAATGTGGCAAATTGCATTTCTATTTAACACTGCAGAATTAACATATAATGGTCTCTGACAGGCACACAATGATGCTGAGAATGAGGTTAACACAGCCAATCACACGGAAGCGAACACTTCATTACTGACGCAAAGATTTTTGTTTTAAGTCATAGTGTGCCGGTTCTGGGTTGCAATAAAAAAAATGACAGCAGAATTTAGTTACTCTTGACTGTTTGGACATCTCCATTCAGGAGAAAACCCACAGGTGTCTTTGGTCTTTGAGTTTTTTTGGGGTTTTTTTTGAGAATCATGTATGAGACGATTCAAACAAGTTCACTAGCAGATGTTTATTCATCCATCCATTTTCCGCTGCTTATCTGGGGTTGAGGAGCAGCAGGTCTAGGAGAAAAACAAAAACATCCACCTCCACAACAACACTCTCCTCCCTGGGATTCCAAGGTGTTCCCATGCCACAGAGAGTTACATAATCCCTTAGATGAACTTAGATGTACCAGTAAATCAAGAGCTTTACATTTTGGTTCAGCTTCTTCTTCAGCAAAACGCACCAAGCAACGTCCTAATTTCTGCAGATTCATCAGTCCATCTCCCGCTTCATCACTCATGAACAAGACTTCCAGATACTTTAAATTTTCTACTTGAGGCAAAAACTCATCCCCAACCCGGAAGGAACATTCCACCTTATTCCAATTGAGAACCATGACCTCATGCTTAGAGGAGATGACTCTTTTCCCAACTGCTTCACACTCGGCTGCATACCACCCCAGTGCACGTTGAAGGTCATGGCCTGAAGACACCAACACAACCACATCAACTTCAAAAAAGCAGAGACGAGACCCTGAGGTTCTTAAATCAGACACCCTCCTCTCTACAACTTAAGGTCCTGTCTATGAACACCACAAACAGGATCAGAGACAAGCAACAGCCATGGTGGAGTCCAAGTCACACTGGGAATGAGCTTGACTTTGTGCCGAGGATGTGGACACAGCGATTGCCTTAAAGAATACAGTCATTAATTTTTCCCAGATCCACAAAACACATGTAGAATGGGCAGTCAAACTCCCATGACCTCCTTAGCAACTCTACATGGGTGAAGATCTGGTCTATTGTTCCACGACCAGGATGAAAGCCACACTGCTCCTCCTAAAGTGTAAAGAAGGGGGGAAAAAAGAGAATGCACTCAGCCTAATTATTCCTCATACTTCATTATCACGCAGCTGCAAACCACCACAATGTGAATGTGTTGATTTAATTTCAACAATATCAGCATCAACGCTCATGAGATCGTCTTGATGAGCCATTACTAAGAAGGATGAGAATGTCACACACAACGGCTGCTAGGTGTCATTGCAATAATGACTCCCCGTTTTCAGGTGAGAGTGCAGCATAATGACTACTCACTTTTAATTTGCACGCATCACTCTTGGAGAGGTTTACATGAGTCACACTGTTGCCTCCATGCCGCGGCTGCAGAGCCTTTTCTGACGATGACAAATAGTGTTGTGAAAGTCGCACGCTGGTTTAGTGTCATTTTTTCTAAGTCTCCACAAACAGGATTACATGTTGAATGACAAACACCTCTAAAGAGCCAACAGGCTGTAAGGAACTAAAGAATACATATCTTTATATGCACCAACATGAGTGTGACCTTTTAGAAAACCACTTTACAACCTCTAACAAATGATTCTGGTCATTATTTTGTTTCTCAGCTCTTTCAAGTCTTCATCACCGCCTGAGTCCAATTTCTTTGATTTCTATTTTTTTCCCTTTGTTGCTTCCCTTTCACCTCTTTCTTTTAGCTTTTAAGCTTCATCTTTATCTCATTTGTTCTGCTGCATTTGATTTATTTCAAGTTGATTGTATTCAAATTTGACCTTACAATGTGGTGATATGCAAAGCGTTTCCTTTTGTCACTTTCATATTTTACCTCTCCTACTCTGTGTTTTCCTGAGTAGTCTTAAAGATTATAATTTGTCATTTCATTGGGTAGATTTATGCTGGTTTTAAAGTGCAGCCTCTAAGCTATAATTTGATTGTACTATCATCTAATTGAAGAAAGAGTTTGGGCATTACAGACTTAGTAGCTGAGATTTTTGTCAATTTGAATAGTTAAATTCAGCAATCATGAAGGAGGATAATGAGAATGAAGTTAAGAGCATTTTTGGTTTTCAAAAAAAATTATGTATCTCAAAGTTTTGTTTTGTTTTTTTAACTTTCTGATGTTTTTGTAAACTCAATGCAGCTGTTTTTGTAGTACCAAACATTTATGCTTGTTTCTCAGTTTGTTAATTTTATAAACCAATTAGCTGCTTAAACTTAAAAAATTGTTAAGATAAGTTTGAAGTGGGGTTTTGTGGAATAGTTAACAATTAATATCTTACCTGTTGTGGACAGCTATGAAATTTTGAGGATTGGGAGAAATCGGTTTTGGAATCAGACTCTCTTGAACTAGTCATTATTGGCTCATCAATACAGTCTGAGCAGACCTACTTCTAAAGCAAATTTCTTATAAAATACCACTTCATGAAATGCTATTATTTAAACCTTTACACCTTTCTGAGTTTTGCATTACACGGTTATCCTGTCAGAAATATGTTCTTCATGCAGAAAGTTCTTCAGGCTGCGTAAGTACTGCTTGGCGCTGTTGTTGCAATTTGCGGTTGGAAATAACCAGTGTTGACAACTTCTCAGTAAGGAAAATAGCTAGAGGCTGTCCTAAACACTGAGTTATTTTAGTGCAGTGATCTACTTAGGCAAAGAAATTTTTACATTTACAACCTGCCCTGAATGTAAGCCAGCAGCGGGTTCACGCTTGTGCGATTTATTTGCAGTCTGGACGCTGAATAGTGAACATCTCCTGCTCCTAATGCAGCTGGGAGGGACGCTGCGGGAGGACTGGACCACCTGTGAGTACTTTGGGACCGGGGAGGAGTGGCACAGCAGCATCTTCTGCTTGTTGACTGTAAGAACGATACATGCTTTAACTCCAGAGTCTCCAAAAGTCTCCAATAGCAACAGAAAAAGTCACAATTTGTCACTAGTCACTTTTCAGGGGCCTGAAAACATGCTAAATGTAGCATCAAAATTGCTAAGTTGGCAAAAATAAGCATAAATTTTTACTTAAATAACTATGTTATGTAAAATTGACAGCAGTGGAAAGGTCTTTGAAATAGCATTCAGACAAACTGCTATGAATCTGAAGACTGGAGCAGTTTTAAAATGGCAGGAATGACTGCATTTAGACTACCCATCAGCTCATCAGTCTGGTCAGAATTAAATAAATTCTTCAAACTGTGACCCTTCAGAGAGCAACCTGCAACAGATACAGTATACATGGTTCATAACATTTCTACAGAACCCCACAGAAAAATGTCCAAACTTTGTCTTTCTATTATTTTGACCTTGCAGCACACATGGTCTCAATTTGTTCTTGAGACCAATTTTTTTTGGTTTGGTTTGTTTTTACCTTCTTGGTTCCATTTTTTAAATTTCTATCATTTTTTTATTCCAGCATCTGCCTTGCTCCCGTTTCCGTGGTTCTGTTTGGGCCGCTGTTCACCATCGACTTATTGACTTGAGGCATATAAATAGTTTTATAAATTATTTTCTCCTTGTGGGGAAAATTCTGTATTTGCTCCTCTGAAGTCTCTTTATGGTAAATTTAGAAAATGATATTTCTCCCCTCAGGAGTGTGTTCTTCACTTGGCTGCATGTTGTAAAAAGGATTTTTTTTTTTCTTCAGCATGGATAATTAATGATTATCCATTACTGCTGACTTCTGTGGATGTTCAGACATCGTGTTACCAAATTCTCTAGGCTTTTTATTCTCAGAATGTAACAAACTGTTGATCTTCCTTTCCATTCTTGTTCTCACTACGTTGAATTTGTTTTCATTGGGCAGGATTCAGAAGTCCTGTTTCACTGAAACCTTTTTGTACTGCAAGAGGGTTTTTGCAGAAAGCAGTCTCTGAGTGTATATGGCTCATTTGGGTTTATTTCCAAAAGTGGAGCGCAAGTTCTTAAAATCTATTCCTATTTTTTTTCTTTTTGCTATTTTTTATTCTGCTTTTTTTCTTAAAACTTGCAGCACCAAGTTCCAATCTTACATGTATGTGTGTACCTTTGTATAAATAAAGCTTCGTGGCTGATTAATCTTTCTTCCTCATCTTTTTCCTCCTGCCACCATCCTGTCAGATTTTCTTGATGTGACGCTCTCCCTCCCTGTCTTTTTTCAATGTACGTTACGTTTCCTGGTCTCAGAATCTGATCCCGACATGTCTGTCAGGTTTCGTTCCATCATTTATCTAAACAAAATGACCTTGGTTCATGTGGGAAGAAAAAAGAGGTACTTTTCTTTCATCAGCCTTCTGAAAGATTCTGCAATGCAGCAGCTGATGCTTCACAGTGGAGTGAAGGTTACCTACACCTGAAGCACATTCAGCTATTCAGACTCTCGGAGAGCGTGGAGAGGGATGTGAGGACAAGGACATCTGAGATGTGACTAAACTCCGATCAAAATGGCTACGTAGACATTACAAACATACAGAAAACAGATTTTATAGCTCTCAAGAGTTTCAATATGTAACAACAAATCACAATTTTGTGACTGGATAGATTCAATAAGGAGTGGAAAGACAAATTAACAGTTACAAGTAATCATCGCCTGCCATCACAAGGGAAAAGGTGGGTGACAGGGGGTTTCACCTGTCTGCCGTGTTAACTCATGACTCATGAGCCACAATATAAATTTTAATGAAACTCTCAGGAAGTAATTATTAAGCTGCTACAGCTAAACAATCTTAGCAAACACGAAATTGGCTATAACTCAGTTTGACCTAAAATTTAATGTGGGCATAGCTGATAGTCTTTTACAAGACATACTTCACGAGCCAACAGTTCAAGCAACATCACATGAGTTTATCCCTATCGTTAAGGTTTGCCCAAAACGGCTATAACGCTGTCATTTCTCCACATTTGATCATTTTAGTTTAAATCTCTGGCATGAAAGGCAGCGGGCAATGTGCAGTCCTTCAAGCAATGCTATGACTTTAATTATTCTGTATTCCATCTTTTCTACATATTAAACTCCGAAATGTTGCTCAAAATGTGTTTTTCCTCATTTGCATTTCATCACTGAAGGATACCAAGCAGTCGATTCTCTGCAGCTCCCCCCCAGCAGAGATTCGAGTTGAACCAGAAACGATTTGTGCTTGTGGACGGTGTGGGCTGACGTGCTTTTATAATCGATGTCAGGCTCTGGGAGAAAGCAGCTTTACCATATGCCGATTTCCTCGGGCCTCGGCACAGACAGATCAGTTATCTGAGAAGAGACCAAACAGGCTGCAGCCGGAGAAAAAGGAGATAGATGGAGAAAGACAGAAGGAGATAATGAGAGAAGTTGGACGAAGCCTGTAGACACTGGAGGCAAAAGAGATGTCACAAAAATACGAGCGGGGAACAAAAATAGTGCAGGGGAGCAAGGAGAAAGGATAGGCTACTGAGTGTGTTCATTAAAGCTACAATAAAATTACTTTATTTATGCCACAAGTGAATTTTATTTACATGGCTTCAAATCCCAAAGGTACTTAAAACCACTTTGTAACCAGTACAACAAATAGTCTCAAACACTCTGGGGAGGAGCTGACATTTCAAATTATTCAGGCCAAAATAACGACACCCAGGAGATAAACAGGAGTGTGGAGAGGAATCAAAACTGCATTTAGCATCAAATTTGAAATGCTGACGCCAGAAGAAGACACTTCTGGCAAAACAAGGATGCATAAATTGAAATACACGTATGCACTTTTTCTGCACACAAACAGATTCATTTAAAATACTCTGAGAATGAGCTTATATGTGAAAAAATGTTTTTTAAAAATGGTGTTATTATGACTACATGTCATTATCGCCCACAGCAGAAGGCAAAGGAAAAGCAATAATGTTTTGCCCATATCTGAGTGCGTTCTTGATTGTCTGTACCGTTAGCAAAACATCTCATGTGTCATTGGACAGATTTTAATGAAACATTCAGGAAATATTCATTGGGTTAACCTGTACAGGTGAACAACTTTTGGCCTCAACTCAATTAAAGATGGCCTCCACAGCTAATTAATCTTAGCAAATACAAAAAATGGCATTAACTCAGTCACATTTACAGATCTTGAACTAAAATTTGGTGTGGGAGTAGCTGACACCTCACGATATTGTACAACATCGCATGTGACATTTTTTTTAAAGGTTTGACCAAAACAGCTACAACTCCATTATTCGGCATAAAATGATCTGAGTTTAAAACCCTGGCAGGAGAGGCAGCGGGAGATATGCATTCCTTTAAGGCATGGTAGACTTGTTTAAGCATCTCATGGGGTAAAACCTTCATTTCTCCATCATAGAAAACTGCTAAAAGAAGAACGCAGGCAGGTTAGAGCTGTGTTTGTGTGTCAGCCGCCTGCTGCCAGCGTTTTGATTGAAGTAAATAATTGCGCTTTCACCCTTTGGATTTGGGATGTCATCCTATCTTTTGAATTTTGTGTCGAAGCCGTTTGCCCGTGGTTTTGTGCGTGCATGAATTTTTAAAAGCGTGCATTTGTTGCCATATTAGAATACGTCCACCTGACATCTTAAAAGGCACTTGTGTATATAATCACCCCCGTCTTATAAATACCACTTCTGCCTTCGGATGGGTTTTGTTCACCCATTCTTTACGCTGACGTGTGTGTACATATTTTTGTGTAAAAATGTTTGTCAAGCTTCATTTTGAGATTTTTTTTCTGTTTTTGAAAGACTTTTGCACGGACAGTTTTTTTCCCAGTTTTTATCACCATACGGGCATTTTCAATTACTTGTTTACTCATTTTTGCTGCATTGATGACTAGACTCCTACATTATGACCTCTCTTCTTTTGTCTGCTTTCTGCCTTTTTTTTTTTTTTTTTTGCAGCTGTTCTTTTTTTCTCCCTCATTACATTCCAGCATGTTGACAAATTCAACACATTTGCCCGAGCTGTACGTCGATGTGCTCGGCATTAGCAAAAATGACTCCCTTACTGTTTAGCTCGGAGGAGTTGTGTTATGACAGTTCTGACAGGATGACTGAACATGTGAGTGGTCCGCCTGTCATTTTTACAAAGTGACTGATTTGTGGACAGCTGGATGAGTGGCTAGTTTTCATGCAGGCAGATTGATTGTCTTTGGCTGACAGAAGGATTGACTGGATGTAATCTGACTGTTTGACTCATTGACTCGCAGTTGTTTTTTTACAGGGGTCAGCCAGAGGCCCTTTAACCCAACTGGTTTCTTTAGAGATGAATTATGTGGCTAATTTTGCAGTTATATTATTTTTTATCGCCTGCCGCCAAAAGGCTAAGACAGACGGATAATGGTTTTGCTCATATCTGTTAACAAAATATATCATATACCACTGGAGAATATTTAACAAAACTTTCAGGAAAATAAAAAATCATTTAATGTATGTCTACAGCTGATCAACTTAAGGAATAAACCCAATTCAAGATGGTCGCCAAAGCCAACTAACCATTGAAAAAACAAAATATTTTATAATTTAGTCAGTTTTACAGATATTGTACTAAAGTTCTGGTCACAACACAAACACGTGCAAAATCTGAGCGTAAAACTTTAGCACTAACCATTGTTGTCATCCCTGTTTGTTAGCAAAATATCTGGGGAATCACTGAATGGATTTTAATGAAACTTTCAGGAGATAACCACTTAATGTACATCTACAACTAATTAACTTTTAGAGTCAATTCACTTCACCCTGACTGCCACAGCTAGTCTACATTAACTAACATAAACTGGCTACAACACAGTCAGTTTTACAGATTTTAGGTTGAGATTTGTGTAGTAGTAGTTGAGAGTCATTCACAACATAAACTCTAAATGTGACATCTATTGTGCCTCATGTTGTTTTCACAGTTAGTCCAACAACTTTGTTATTTCTCAACATTTGATGATCTCAGTCTAAAACTCTGGCATAAAAGGCAGCAGATCTTATGCGTTCCTTTAAATAATGCTAGGTTCAAACTTACGGAGTCAAGGGGAACTGAGAATGTGGACAATGTTTTCTATTTTTCTAAGCAATGTTTTAAATCCAGAATTTCAAAAGGTCAGCTAAATAAATCTTTCAGCCGCTCCTTTCAGGGGTCTCTACAGCAGATTATCTTCCACCATTTCACCCACCAGCTTCACCGTTACACTTACCATTCATTCACACATGGAATCTGTCCTGCTTCCACTGACTTTCCTTCCTCGTATCTCCATCCCAGCGCTGTCTGTAAACAGTGCCTGGGTTCTCCTGCCTGAGCTCATCCTCAACACTGTAACTTCAATTATTATTTTTTAATGCCCTCTTAAACTTGTTTTTCCTTTTACCTGTTTGCCTCATATCTTTTAGACTGTTCTCTCTTCTTACATGACTGTGTGTGCTTCCTAATCTTCATCCCATTTAAAGTTTCTGCACTCATATTTGTGTTTGTTTCGTCTTCTTTTGTTAATCTTTTTCCGGTCCAAATTTAACCAGATTCAAGTTGAACATAAGCCTTGCCTGTGTTAACAAACGGGAGCTGGGAATTTAAAGTTTGGGTGATGTGAAATGCCACAGAGTTCTAACACAACACCCGGTCCCTGTTTGTTCATCTCCACACCTGTCTTGTGTTTGCTATTCACTATAATCAAAGCTTATATTTGTCATATCTGACTAAATAAACTAGCAGCCTGTTGGTTCAGGACAGAGGACTCTTGTTGCATAAATAAGCAGCGAGCTTTTACCTCCATTATCTTCTGCTTGTGGCCTATAAGCAGATGTATTTTCCATTCCAACACCATCATAACTCCTAACCACTGTTAGTATCCTAATTTTGAGCTACTCCGTTCATTGGCGCCGCAATGTTTGGTTTTGTAATAAAAACATGACACAGGCACTTTCTCATTTGAAGAAGCAGTAGCTGTACATCACACATCCAACAAACACACACAGTTAGTGTTTCACCTCATGAATTGGTTCCAACAAACGAGCGCAGATAAGGCCGTTTAGGTGTAATAGTGGTGCTTCATCATTTTTCTGCAGCAATAATTATTGGACTCTGTTTTTTGTTTTTTTTTGCTCATTTCCACTCAAAGCATAGTGGCTGACTGGTTGAATTATACATGTTTGTTTGTTGCTTTCATCACAAAAGCAGATGTTTGTCGGAATAATGGGGGATTTCAGAGTGTTATTACTGTATTTCTCTCTCTTTCTGTGTTGTATTCTCCGGTTGGAGAGATGAGCACTTTGGGTCTCTCAGTGCTCAGGATGAAATCTTCAGATACTGCTGCTGTGCTTTCACAGAGCTGTAGTTACAGGGTCAAAGGTTGGGTTTCCTTTAAAGTAAATTCAGTCTGATTTCTCTGTCACATTGTCTGTGAGCTTTAAGTGATAAAATTCTTTCATAAAGACTCTAATCTCCTCCTTTAGGTGCTTTCCTCCCCCCATCTCCACTATCATATAAATTAATCCTCACAAGGGTTGAAACACAAAAGCGTGTTCTTTTTAAAATCCCAATTTCCTGTCACCCGCAGGCCTTAAACCAAGCAAACTGCTTTTTTCCCACACAAATCAGACGAGTTCTTTAGTATCCAGCAGCAGAAGTAAACAGATCTTTGTGTTTAGCAGCGTCAGTGGCTGCTTCTTAATAAGATCATTTATATGACTGTTCACTACCTCTGTAGGACTTTTTCCATTTCCTTTAAACAAATGTTTTAAATCTTGCTTTCACGCCAGCAAAACTCATTCATC
The DNA here is from genome assembly GCF_001649575.2 of Kryptolebias marmoratus. NCBI lineage: Eukaryota > Metazoa > Chordata > Actinopteri > Cyprinodontiformes > Rivulidae > Kryptolebias > Kryptolebias marmoratus. The sequence continues at coordinate 13,563,313 of NC_051447.1, read as the reverse complement.
TTTTAGAGTGTTTTACCGCCTCCATTTTAACTCAGAACCATGTGTTACTGTGCAGGTAAATACCTCTGAGTTTAAAAAGGGTTCACAAAAGTTTCTGTAAGCTGACACTTTTTTTAAGTTTCTGCTCATTTTTAAGGTGCCTTAAGGCTAAAAAGATGCACAGCCTGCTTGATCTTTTTTTTTATTCTTGAAACAAAAATATTGTTTATATTGCCCACCAATAAAAACCACCTTTTATGCCAGAATTGCAGACTGAGACCATTTTATGTTTAGAAATGGAGTTGTAGCAGTTTTAATCAAACCTTGAAAATAATCTTCTGCACAATCTCATGTGATATGATGAGATTTCACGCTCAGTATGTGTTATGACCGACTCTCAGCTACTTCCACATCATATTTTAGCTCAATAGCTGTGAAATTGACTGAAGTATAGCCATTTCTTTGTTATTTTGGGGTCAGTAAGTTGTGGCAGCCATCTTTAATCGGGTTGAATCCAAAAGTTAATCAGATGTAGATGTACATTCAATAATTACTCTCTGCAAGCTTCATTAAAATTCATACAGTGGTTCCTAAGAGATTTTGGAAACAGACAGACGTGAACACACACAAACACTCACACACATATACAGACACTGGAAAAAAAAACATTTTGTCTTTCAGTGGCAGGCGATAAATCAAAAATGTGGGTTATGTTAAATAATGATACTGTGCTCTTTCCTGTTTACATGTGTGCTTTTCCTCACAGCTGGTAAATTCCCTGTTCTGACACTTGCAGCTTGTCCGTTTGATAACCGTCGACCTGGAAATGAAATGCAGCCCGAGGTGAAAGTAATCTTTAAACTTTAAACTGCAGCATTAACAGTGGACATTCAGTATCAGTTTTGCAGGATGAAACCTTGTCATTCATTAATCAGCTGGGTTAAGAACTGGACTGATTTCTTGCCGAGTTATTGAGTTTTAAAACTTCTTCTTGCAGCAAGCTGAAAAATCCCTTCATCTCCAGCTTTGAACAGATGGACCGAGAAAAGCATCGAGAACTTTAAAATACAGAGATGTGCTTACTGTAAATGCAATGACTGCCAATGAGTAGAGAAATGTGGAGATTTTATTCAAGCATTTTTTATCCCCACTGCACCACTGTTCATGACTGCTTCTGTTTAAATCTCTTTTCCTTCTGTTCAGGTGTTAATGAGGGGTTTGTTGTTTGCCTTTTCCCTTCAGCTGGTTTACTCCAACTTTGGCTACAAATAACTTTTGTGTGTGGGTGTGTGTGTGTGTGTGTGTGTGTGTTTGTACTTTTTTATTATCAAAACATGTAGTTTTTTTCTAACATTTCAAGTTTTTTTTTGGTCAAGTTCTCCTTTTACAAATTGCTGTTGTACTTTCTCCACATTTTACACATAATTTACTCGGAACAACAAACAACTTTTGCCATGCTTTGTGTTGAATTACCTTAAAGAAAGAGTTTAAAACTCATTTCTATTCTTTCAGCTAACATCTGTTGTTTGGAACATGTTCCTGTCAATCAGTCACCTGCAACAGCTTGTAAAAAGTCAGCAAGCATCATTTTGATTTGCCTGTTTAGATCCGTACAAGTGTTCAGTTTGGAAATTTAAATTAGAAAATTGTTATTTGTTTTGTGTGCGTCTGTATGTGTTAAATTCAACACAATTTCACAAAGTTTACATACCTGTCCAAATATAATCCAATTCTTGGGGCTCTGTGGCAAGACTTCTGAGTGAGAAGTTAACTGCATAAAGAAATACACTCATGTGACAAGTCATCTTCTGACCAATTCTTCAGTTTTAAACTTTGTTTTTAAATTTAAGTTGTCGTGGCCAAACTAATAATCCCTGTATAGAAACTGGAAATCATCCATCCAGAAATCTGCATGTTAATTTAACTAGCTACACTAAGCTGTCAATGTGTGTTAGTGTGGGCCTGAGTGGTTGTCTGTTTCATTTGTCTCCATGTGGCCTTGTGATGGACTGGACACCTGTCCAGGGTGTACCCTGTTGTCCAATGACCACTGAGATAAGCACCAGCTCCCTGTGGCCCTGAAGAAACAAGCGGGCAAAATGCCTGGATGTTCTGGAAAGCTGCTTTTCTAAAAACACAGTTCGTAAACCCTAAATTGAGATTAGGTTTGTTTGTTTTTTTCAATTCAGGAAAAACAGTTACTTCAACTGAACAGTGAGTTAAAAAAATGTATTTAACAATTAAAAAAATTAAGCTAACTGTTCATCACTATTACTGTTTAAACTACAGCACTAAGACTGTGCAGCCTTCATCAGAGCCAGTGCAGCGTTTTGCAAGTTTAACTACATCTGCAACCAAAATGTTTTCTTTCTTTCATGCTTCATTTGTTTGCTTGGTTTCCTGAAATTCATCTTGGCCATTGTTGCGTAATTTTACCAGAAACAAATGAAAAACAATAGCACTCCTCCACTTCAGCTTTTGCATTGACACTAATAAAACAAATCTGTATGCAGATTTCAAAATGGCTAATTGCAGATGTAGACAGCTTTCATTAGCTTTTTCATGAGACCGTAAAACAAAATACTTCACAACATCCCATAAACCCAGAGCTGTGTGAGCTCAAAGATTGGTGGAAATGCGATGTCAGGTTGTTAGAGGCTGTCACTCAGTTGACATCGCTCCCTGTGGGACCTGAACAGAATCAGCCTTTCCATCTCAGAGTTCTCCCTCCGTGTCTGGGTCAGAAACTTTTTCCCCTATTCCTCTTCTTCTCTAGTTGGAGACCACAGGACTCCCTGGTGGTCTGTAATGAGCTGCAGTGCCAGCACCCGCTCCACACACACACACCAACATGCTCACACACTGATATATGGCGATGTATAAGTACTGCACAGGCGTGCAATTTAAACACACGCAGATACATGGATGGCCTCACCAACGCAGCAACAGCCCAGGTTGCTATGCAGATGTTTGTGCATGCACTTCGAATGAAGAGCAGGATTAATGAGGCTGCAAACAAGGCCACACTGAACTACAGTTGCCTCCAGCTTTTCTGCCTCACCCAGTTATCCACAAACTGATTCTGTTTTCCCTGTTTTCCTGTTCGTCTCAATACCATTTTAATGTATGCAACTGGGCTTGTTTCACCTTCAGTTCAGCACCTTCTGTCAAGATGGTTTAAAAAGAGGAAGCTTATAGGAAATCATCTCTAATCCCCATGGTCTGTCTTTGTAACAAAATCTGCCTTTAACTTAAAGCACTCATTGACTTTACAGCTAAACAAAGAGCCAGCAGGACACAAAGGGGAACACATCCTTTATAGATATATTCATTATAAATGAATGAGTTTCTTTTTTGTCCTTCCTCACAGATGCAAAGTAAGGTGCTTATTAGCAAATCCCTTGTGGTAAAGACGTAGAGCAGTTTCAACCCACCCAGCACTGATAAATCTAGAGGAAACACACAATTCTTGGTCTGTAAGGGACACAAAAAGAAGCCAGAGGCAGAAGATGGCCAACACAAGAATGCTTGCACTCTTTAAACATTATATTGTATTGAATATTTCAGTTTATATATGTCAAAAAGTGACATTTCTGCTATAATTATGTTGACTCTACAGTTTTAATAGAAGTTCCCATCGTCCACCTGCCTCTTCCTCCGTCTTTCTGTTGCACAGTGACACCTGCTGTACAAACAGAACAACTCCAGGTGGCTCGGGAAACGGTCATTCCAAGAAACACCATCTTTCACATATGGTTCTGGTTGCCTTGAACGTGAAGGCTAGGGCTATACTTGACATTTAATGATTTTGTTTAAATGTCCTGAAATGGTAATGAGATGCCCAGTGGTTGTGTTTGAAAAATTATTAGCTAGTCAAACCTTGATCATATGCTTCATGTGGCCATCAAGCTTCAATCAGAATTGTCAACTCATCAGAATTCAAATAAATCTCTTAAAAGCAAAGTCTGTGTACAATTTATTAAAGTTGAGATCAGTGGCGGCTCTAGAGGGCTGCACGGACGGGCACCAGTGGAAAAAATATCTTGCCAACCTAGTTTTTACCTTACTTGTAGGCTAGGTTTTATATTTTTGCACATTTTGTATAATGTCGATGGTCAAGGAGATTTCCACAGACCTTTAACCACTATATCTCTTGAATTTCAAAATGGTTTTACTCGCCAAGTGGAACTGGAAATTTTCACCAGCAGCGACAGTTTCAAGACCTTCATGGTGGCTCCTGGAAGGCTACTGGTGGTCTACCCCCGCAGCAACAGGGGATGGGTAAAGTGCATCAGTTTCATTACCAAAGAAAAGCTCAACACAGTCCTGTTTGATGATTATAATTTTCATTTCCTTTCACTCAGCTATCTTCTTATTTTCAAATTCTTCAGTTAGTTGCTATGTTCCACGAATAGAAAACTTTCTGCACATTCAGTGAGGGTGTTTGCAGTTACTACTTGGTTTGGCATTATAATTTTGCCTTTAGGTCACAAAGCTAGTGTTAAGAGGATTTGTGTCGTCTTATCAGATTTTTAGATCTAAATCTAACCAATAAATCTTGAAATGGCAGGGTTTTCATGAGTTTTTAGGCAATATTTTTGCTCATTTTCTACACTTAATTATTAATGAATGAATGAACAAATGCTATAGACATCATGTATCCTTTGATTATTTGCAAGTTTATGTTTAAACTCAAATGCATTGCAAATGATTTTGCAAAAATCTGATTTAAAGTTTTAAAGTGATGTTAAATATATAATTCAGTGCTGTGTATGTGGTTCAATACAACTGTTACAACTATGACAAAAACAACTGATTGTGAGTCTTTATTAAATCTGGGTAAAATATGACGTCACTGACCAACAAGCACTCAGTTAAGTGTTGTTTCATGTGATTTGTGTACTTCATATTTACAAATAAGCATCAATTTAAGTCCAAAAATTTAGCTTCCTACCTCATGCCACAGTTTTTCCACTCGTAAAAAAAAAATCTCTGATCTGCCACTGAGTAAGTTTAAGATTGCAGGAGAACTGTTTAAAAAGCTCAATTCACAACCAGCTTTGATGTGTTTGGGTTTATTCACCTGCACGAAACACCAAAACATATCATTACAGGTTACTTTTAAAGAGACTAGAAAGAAGAACATCCTCGGTGTTGCAAGAGTTTCCTCTCCTCTCACTTCTAAGTTGTTTAACCTCCTGTCATCTGGAAGAAGATATCACTCGACTGGCTCAAGAGCAGCCAGATTGTGCTACAGCTTCACTGCCTGGACAGTAAAGCTTGTAAAGTCCCAGTAACACTAAACTGGACAAACACTTTCAGTATGTATAAAAGTACATAAAAAAAACTATTTGAATCCTAAAGAAATGTATTCAACTTTCAAATGTCAGGTGGATCCCATTATTACATCCATTCTGTACAATTCTGCAGTTGCACATGCACAAAAATGTCCCCCATATCATGACACCACTACCACCATGTTTTACAGCCGACAGTCATTTAGAGTTGCTGGTGCATCCAAACCCGACCAGTTGCTTTTTTTCTCAAAAAAAACTGTGTATTTAGAGGCAAACCTTAAGGTAAGCTTCTAGTTTGTAGCCTTTTATAAAACCACAGTCTTCTTTCTCTGAAGCAGCAGTAACAAAAACATAAAGACGATCCACCAGGAGTGTGGCATGTTGCCTTGGTGACAAGAAACGCATAAAATGTCACCTTTTTGGAAAAATTTCAATGTGGTGCGAGATATTGGGTATCATGTGTGAATAGCATCAGGTAAGTGCCGACTGAGTGAGAGGAAAAAGAAAACCCCAGGCTTACAGACCACAGAGACTGCTCAGTATGTAAACCCACATATTCTGTCAAATCTCTGCTGCAGACCACGTTGTACTTTTGAGTCACACGCGGTAGTGACAAGAAAAAGCTGCAGATATTAGACCCAGACAGGGCAGAAAATTGCCACTTTTGGGCGATAATCCATAACACGAAAGCTCTTGTCTTGAATTTCCTCCACTTGCACACAATCTGACTGTAAATTCTTTAGGGGTGGATTTTAAACCTGTTACAGCACAGTCTGTCCCTTGAAAATTTGTGCAGACAAAATCCTACCACCACCATGATTTTGATGGATCTCTAGAGGAATGATTGACAGCTAAAGGAAAAAAAATAAACAAACAATGGGTTTTAAACATCATTTGACCACCTGTTACTAACACCTTCCAGCTCTCCAACCAGAGAACAATAAGGGACTGATGATATGGCGGCCTTTCTCCTGCACTCACATCTGCAACACTTAGACACTCTATATAAAGGACCACTTATCATTGATTTCCACCCTGCTCTGAGTGCAAACCAGTGGCATCTGATTGTTGGCCTTCTTAAAGCACATTAATCCTTTCAACAGCTTGCTTTAGCACACACCAAGTAGTAAATGTTGACATGTAAAACACCAAAGTCATTATTCAGCAGGCAGCCAATTAGTTTGGTTTTGGAGCTAACAGACTATCAGCTCCTTTCTGCAAATGCTGTAACATCATCCAACTGTCTGTGGCTAATTTCACATATAGATGCTTTTCTTTACCAACTGCTTCCCTCAACCTGTAAAATAGGATCAATCACATCTTTGCAACAAAACTAATAGCTTCTAGCACCATCGTCTTGTCAACCGTTTCAATCTTTACTCATTCAGCTTTTTGCTTATTGTTCTGCCATGAACTAAGGCCTATGGTGTGAGTTGCAGCTCTTGGATTTTATTTGTCTTCTGAGCATTGCACAAGCTGACTTCGGTATGTCAAATATTTTTCACTTATGCCACTGTAAAAGGATTGCCTCCTAATTGTTTTAAATGGCCTTGTTGTAACCATGACTACATCAGTAATTAACAGTCGTTATCGCCTATCCCCATTAAAGGCGAGCAATCACATAATCTCTCATAAAGGAATCGATGGATCTACAACTGAATAACATTTGGAGTTAACCCAATTTAGGATGACCACCAAAGCTAAGCAGCTTCAACAGACAAAAATCATTATAACTCAGTCAGTTTTACAGATATTGAGCTAAGATTTGGTGTGGTTGTAGCTGAGGCTTCTTCTCAACACATACTTTGAGGGCTGCAGCTTGCATGACATTTATGCTGATATGTCATTGGGCCACTGAACTGATTTTAGCAAAACTCTTAAAAAGTTATCATTAAAAGAACTTTTGGAGTAAAACCAGTGGTTCCCACAGGCCAAAGCTCATTGATCTTAGTAAACACAAAAATGGATACAACTCAAGTAATTTTACAGATATTGAGCTAAAAATTGGTGTGTTTGGTGCTGACAGTCATCCTCAACACATACTCTGACTGCTAATAGATCTTGCAATATTGCATAAGAATATGCTGGTGTAGATTCTCAGTCATCCAGGCCATGGTAAATTCAAAAAAAAGTTAAGAAACAAAAACAACTGGACTTCTATTCTGTAGCTGAAGACGTTTCGCTTCTCATCCGAGGAGCTTTCTCAATTCTCAATTTTTCTCAATTGAGAAAGCTCCTCGGATGAGAAGCGAAACGTCTTCAGCTACAGAATAGAAGTCCAGTTGTTTTTGTTTTTTAACTTTTTTTTGAATTGCATAAGAATGTGCAAAACATAATTTACAAGGTTTGAATAAAAATGGTTATAACTTATCATAATATGATCCTAGTTTAAAACTGACATGAAAGGTGGTGGCAATATGTACTCCTTTATGGATATGCTAGGTCTTTAATTGATTTTGTGTGTGTGAGAGTGTGTGTTAGCAAAATATCTTGTGAACCACAGGACTGATTTTAGTGAAAATCCCATAAAATAATTAATAAAGTGCATCTATAACTGATGATTTTTTTAAGTTGCTTTGATTTAAGATAGCTATGATACTATAATTTTTACAGATACTGAGCTAAGATTTGGTGTGGTAGTAGCTAAGAGAAATCCCTAACACTATGAGCATTAACTGATCACATGAGATGTTTGTTTAAAATATCATCAGGCAGAATGACAGGCCATAGGCATTCCTTCAAAAAATACTGCTTTCATCTCTAAAACATGATTGCTGTTGATTAATACCCATGCTTCCACACACATCTGAATGCAACAGAACAGCAAAGATGCTAAAGTTCTGCTCTTATACAATCAAATCAACTTGATTTGAATTTAATTTACTTGCCACGTTAAATACAAAGCAGCAGTCAGATTTAAAAGGTTTAATTAGTTTTTCAGAGTTTGATTTTGGAATTTGGAAAGTTTTTGTTAATTAGCGTGCTGCGTTTGTTGCTGTTCGTTTGTTTGGGTTATTTTCACCTCATTTTACAAACAGTTCAAGAACTTGATGTTTTTTTCTCATACATCCCATTACAACTGAAAGATGGTACACTTCACTATGACTGTACATCTAGAAGAAACAAATCTAAAAACATTTAGCTTTTGGAAGCTACCTATTAAAGTTAATGTTGACAAAACGCTACCATTGAGAGTGTTAGTTGGTCTCAAAGTGTTTTGGTCTCCAATTTATTGTTTTCCACTTCTGAATGAGGGAACTAAGCCAAAAATTGATCTTCAGTTCACCCTGAAACTGATGAGACACAAACAAAAGGCCTTCCAGAACCATTGTGGTGCTACGTTGGAAACCTGCTTTTACCCTTATTTGTTTCTTGTTACATTCATGCGTACAATGATAGTAAATCTGCCCGATGTATTCCATTTTAAAGACCAAGATGGTGTTTTATGTTCACAAGCATGCAAGCAACAAATGAATTCCTAATTAAATGTGAGCTCCACAAAGTCAAATGTTGCGTCTTGGGTCTTTATGAGACTCATTCATCGTCTTGGAGGATCGGGATCAGTAGCAGCGAGAAGAAACTATTTACTGTAATTGTATCTCTGAAGGGTCATTTGCTGCAATCATGTAACAGGTTCTTTTTCTAATGTTGTGATTGCTGTAAACAATCAATATTTTCCAGGATCCTGCTGTACAGACTGCTTTGCTTTAGCTGCAGTGTCATTGTGTGTTTACAAGTTTTTAAGGGGAGAATACATAAAAAGCTTTTTTTTATGTTTTATGTACGCCTGATTCAGCTTTTCTCCTTTTTTTTTTTTACCTTTTGGATAATATTTTATTCAGCGTGAATGTGTAATGAGATTATCTTCCCACCAAGGGTGATTCATTATGTTCAAAGTCAAGAGGTGGAGGAAAAAACAGCTGAGACTAATCACAGAGGTGAGAAGAAGGATGAGGGGGGGGGAGTTAATGAGAAAAAAAAAGAAATTTGGATACATTTATGAAAACTGGTTGAAAATATGTTACAATAATTTATCTTCTCCTGCCTTTAAAATAGAGCTTTTCCAGAAGATAAAAAGGAAATGTGGCTAAAAGGCTCATGGGGGACTCTAGATACTGTTTAAAAAGTGAAAATAGTGAATAAATAAGAAAGGAAATCGAAAAGATAACAGTGGGAAAAGAAAGATAAATGTAATTAAGGTAAAAAGCAGAGTGTGCAGAAATGTGCAGCACATCATTTATTGTTTCAACAAAACATAAGCTCTAAAATAGGGTACAATAAAAATAGTATTTCCCTATAAATTAATCTCTAAAAAAGGAAGCTTTTTGTCTGTTTTCCTGTTACCGTTGAACACCAGAGGGTAGCATTGCACAACAAATCAGCGAGTAGCGTCAGCCTTGTAGAAAATCATGTTGAGAGTGTCTGGATGTTTTACTGACACTACAAGAATTAAATCTTATTCACCATAAAAAATTAGGCCCAAGGTAAAAGAAAAAGCTTGCAGAAGAGCTCAGTGTGTTTAACTGTAAGCAGTGAGCTAAAAGTCTGAATCTGTCTGTAACAAACAAAATGAAAGAAACAACTACAGAAACAAACCTGTGGGTTTCAGTGGCAGGACAGTTAGTTCAGATGTTAGGTAATGGCTGACTGTTTACTGCAGCTTCAGAGAAACTGTTGACGAGGATATAATTTCCCCAGTGGCACAGCCTGAAACGCAAACTGTAGCTGGAGGCTAAAAGACTAACCAAAACTTCTATTCTGCTCTACATTGTTTTGAGAAACAACTTTTCTAGGAAAAAAAAAGAAAAAGAAAGAAAATGAAGACGAATGGGGAAATAGTTTACGTGAATATGGAACTGTTTAAGCTCCCAAATGTGCAGCACATGAATCAAACTGAAATCTTCAGTGATTCCCTGAAGTCTTTATTCTCTCTGTAAGCTTGTCTGGTTGTTGTTTTTTCCCTGTTTTAACCAGGACACAGTAACTAAAGATGGAAGTCATGAGAAGTCTGTGTGGCGTTAAATGTAACTCAAACACTAACTAATTCATTAAAATGGTTTTAAGTTTTATTCCAATCAGGAAAATGCAACTGTAACATATTTTAAAGCTAATTGACACAAAAAAATCACATGAAGTTGAGCAGATTCAACCTCAATACTAACGAAGATGGATGTCCTGCATGTAAAAACAGTAACAGGTGCAAAACCAAATTGTTTAATTGTTCATTTGCAATTAGGTTAACTGGCAACAGGTCAGTGAATGGACTGAGTATAAAAAAGAGCCTTTACAACTTTTCTTAGATGTGTTGCTGAATTCATCAAATTCAAGATTACTTTATTTTTCCTCCAAATTGTATAAAATCTTAAACATTTGACACGCTTACTATGGTCAACAGTGAATAAAATATGGGTTTATGAGATTTGCAAATCATTGTACTCTGTTTTTATTGATATTTTTACACAATGATACAATTTTTTTTAAAATCAGGTTGTATGTTCAAACTTCAGAATTGTGTTTTTTAAAACAGAAATCTCAATGAAACCACATGCTTGAGTACCTTTCTCAGTAGTTATATCCTGACAAGGCTAAAAATAAATATTACATGACCAGTTTATCTGACCGATGCATTTAAAGTAGTTAGAGCGTGTCCATTGTTGGGAGTCATTTGTAGTATCAGAAATGAAATTAGGCACTGAGTTGCGATGATTATCCTAAAGGACAGTGAGTACAGGAAGGAAAGCAGAAAAATTAGTGCATGCGTGTGTATAATTCATTTACCGTTCACAGTAAATTCATGAAATCTTTATAACCCTGACTGACTTGCTCCGCTGACTGCCTTCATGCCCTACTAAACTCAAACCTTTTCAACATGTGTGCATCCAAGTGTCCCGCTGCGCACAAGTGCACTTAACTCCTTCTTTTTGCGCCATGCATTTACACGCATGACATGTGCCCTTTTAATGTCCCCCTGTGTTTAAACCATTGAGTTTTTTCCACGCGTGGCCACGTGTGTGAGAGACGCTCTGCTCGTTATCTCCACCCACACACGCCAAATCACAAAGTCTCTGCAGACTACGCACACAATAGACATGATAATTACATATGAAGTGTTGCTACTGTCCCTTCCAGCTGATTAAAATGCTTCTGTGAGTTGCAGTAGTAGCATTCAAGGTCACGCACACACAGCACTGGAGTGCTTAGAGAGTGAAGCATCACAGATGCTGAATATTATGCTAAATTCGATTAGCTTTGTCAGGATTTGCACACACTTAAAAAACACAGTGCTATAAATTTTATGTAGAACTTTGATTCACACACCCTGAAAAGAGAAGATGCTCCTAATAATGCACACTTTTATTTTATTAATAAACATGAATGGCATAAAAAAAATAAAGATCTTGTAATTTTAGAAGGAATGCACATCAACAGCTGCCTAACATGTCAGAGTTTTACACTAAATTCATCTTATTGAGAAAAGACAAACTTAAACTCATTTTGGTCAAATTTCTGCTCAGAGTATTTCTGGTATTTCTGAAATTAGTCATTTCTGTGATGATTATGCTTGATTAGCTGTGGCGGCCATCTTGAATTGGGTTGACTTTAAAATTATTCAGTTGTAAATGTTCATTCAATAATTACTTTAAGAATGTTTCATTAAAACTCATCCAGTGGTTCATGAGTTGTTTTGCTAACAGACAAAACTGACTCCAATGGTAACTGGCATTGTTTTAAACAAAGATCTTGTATGATTTGTTAGAATATGTGCTGGGGATCAGTCTCAGCTACTACCACACCAAATTTTAGCTCAATACTTGGAAAACTAACTGAGTTATATCTTAAATCATGTTGACTTATAGATGCATACACAATACTTACTTTCTTAGAGTTTCATTATAATCCGTCCAGTGGTTCATGAAACATTTTGCCCACTTTTCACCTTATGGCAGTGGACAATAAATCTGTTTGTGATTTTAACATGTAAAACTTTTCTTTCCAGTCAAATCAAGGTCAGACACAGGTATTAGCAAAGGCAGCTCAAGTTATCCATCGTCACGGGGCGACAGGGGGGCCCACCTGGTGAAACTTGACCCGTTGTGTGTGTTTGCTTTCCTGAGTGGAATTGGCTCCACTCACCTATTTGATGTAGAAGGTCACAGGCGAGCTGTCCATTCTGGCTGCCAATACTCTCCCCTCCATCTCTCGCAGTCGACATGTGCCTTTGGAAAACACAGAAACACAGGACTGTAAACAATGTGAGTATTTCTGACACTGTAATTGTGCGAGAGTCATAAACATATCGCCGTAAATCTGTCATTGTCCGTTGTGCACCCTCAGATGTGTGTTAGGATGTGTCTGAAAGTGTGCTCCCTTCACCCCACAAGGTTGCAGTTTGTGGTCTGAGCCTCCAGCAGTGAGTCCATTTACAGTACTTAAAGAGGGCTTGAGACATCATGCACTCACTTCATTAAGTCTGGACAGTCTGCTGAATTATTGACTCACTCATGTTATGGGTTTAGATGTATGTTATTTAATCGAAGAAGCCACACATCCCTGTATACTCTTAAATTAAAGCTATCCCCCAGTTTCCTGCTTTAAAGAAATTCCATCATTTAAACTGCTTATCTGTTCATTTTTGTTTTAGATCAACTGGTTGTTTATTACTTTTAACCAGTAGTTTTTTTTTCCAAGTTAGCTTCAAACATCACTGTAGGTCATTTCTTTAACAATAACATTCCCTGAAGGAATGCATATCAGCCGCTGCCTTTCATACTGGAGTTTTCAACTAAGTTGATCTTATTCTGAGGAGGGACAGAGTTAGAATCGTTTGGTCAAACCTTGAATGTAATAGTATGCTCTCTCTCTCTTCGGTTAGTTAAGTTACAGATGAACAGCCAATAATTAAGCTCTGAAAATGTTGTTCAAATGTGTCCAGTGGTTTGTGAGATGCACAGTATTTTTAAAATTCTTAATGATCAAAATACTCCTACTTTTTCATGAACTTTAATATTGCTCACCAGTGAAAGGTAAAGGTGAATCTGACCAAACATTCTGACCTTCACCTTTCATTGGTAAGAGATATTAAAATTCCTCAACACCTTCAGTGTGGAGGCTATGCTTTTAAAGGTCAGAGCTGTTGTGGCTGGAAAAGTGGATCCTGTACAGTACTTTTATATTCTTAATCCCCATTAATCCAAACATCCAAACATCTAACAAAGTTCAACAAAACTACATACAGTATAATACTGTGACCAGGAAGCAGGGAGAAGAAATAGCTTATATAACCGGTCCTTTTTCTTATAAGTCAACAAATTACGTTTGGCCATGATGACAAACATTCACCCACAAATGAAACCCAAATACAACATCAACTGCAAACAATATCATCAATCTTAAATGTTATCCCATTAACTTATAATATCTTTTTCTTCCTGAAGTTTCCTAAATTAACTGACAGCTTAAAAAATATATTATCATTTAGAATCATTCCATAATTTGACTCCATATACTAACATACACATCTGTTTTAAAATCTGTTTCCTCCTACTATCTGCATTGTTGGAGCTTGATACAAAAAAAATCTATTTATTGGCAATAATTTCTTTTTTTAGCTAATAAGTCATTCAAGTTTGTTAAATCTTTAAATTTAATTTTTTTTATTAACATATGTCCCCCTATATTCACTTTATGTAAGCTTCTTATAGCTTTTTTGTAATACAATGAAAGGTTTAGCGTCAGTAATGTTGGTGTTGCCCCAAACCTCTGCAAAAACTCAAAAAAGGAAGAATAACACAAAATATGAAGGGTTAAATTCTAAATCACTGTTAGCTTGTTTTAGAACTTCTGTAATAAAGTCTTTGGGTTTCAGGCAAAATAATTATCTAATAAGATTATTGAAGAACTTCAGGTGTGAGTTGTGTAGTTATTGATGTTTAGAACACAATCAATGGCCATATCCGCCTACAGATGGGTTAGATCAGCTCAGACAGCAAATAAAGATTTTCAGGACAGACTGTGCAGGATTATAGAAATTAAACTTGAATGTGTTCTGGAGAGAGGGATGGGAGATGGGGGAGTCATTTAGAAGGAGTTTTATTTACAAACTATTAAAATATGTAAATCTAGGGTGGGATGCTTAGTCCGTGAAACAAATTCAGATCCATCCTCAGTAAGAAAATCTGATTTTACGCCCATCTGCCTAAATCTCGCACGATGGGCGTCACAGCGCCGCCTGCGTAAAAGTGACTGTAAAATTTGGGTAATATATTTATTAGCACGTCCTGTCGGGCGTGGCAGGCTGATCTGCCCGTGGGGAGGGGAGGGGAGGGGGGGTTCTGTAGCTGTTCTTCTCTGCTCCGGGGCTGCTGGATGCTCCTTGATGGATGAGGGATGACAGATCGGGGTTAGCCGCCAGGGGAGTCCATTTTCCTCCCAGTGCACGGTCCAAACCGAGCAGGAAGAGCAGGAGGAGAGGCAAGATACTGAGAGAGAAGCTTTCCTCCTCCCGCCTCCCTCCCCTCTTTTTTTTTCTTTCCCTCCTCTCCACTTCAGTGCATCGCAGTCATCGCGGGGCTGTGCGACGCATTGGCGCTGCTGCTGCTCCTGCTGCTCCTGCTGCTGCTGCTGCTGCTGCTGTTATTTACCCAACCCAGAGAACCACAGAGGAGCTGATCTCTCTCCTTAACACACAGCTGGAAACTTGATGCTGCGCAGGGTGGGGAAATGCTGCGTGTGTTTGCTGCTCCTTCTCTGATCCGGACGGTTTGACGGTTCTTGGAGGGTATTGCACAACAGCACAGGGACTATCATTGGGATCTTACAAGTTTGCAGAGCTCGCAGACGCGGTGTGTTTTCTCCGCCGTTTCCGGCATCATGGGTGTCGAGTAGATCCATCAGCTGCCTTAAAGGTGTGAGGATGCACTCTCGTGAGGACTGAAAGCGCGTAATCTCTAGGATCATGCAGATTCTGCAGCCTAGGACGTTAGTTGTCTTCCTCGCCCACGCACATGTGCTGTTTTCCCTGAGGAATAATGAAAGCAAAGATGACAGCAGCAGGACTTTCCACGGGCTGCCCCGGGAGGATCGTCAGATCAAAGCCCGGGACCGAGCGCTCCCGGTGGGCTTCGCCACAGGTGCGTCCTCGTCTGCTGAGCTGCCTGTCATCAGAGGGACCCTCAACTCCACACGTCCCTGGAAGAGGATGATCGGGGGGGAAATGAGGCGAGTCGGGTACAACAAGTTCAATAGGAGCGCGACACCCGCGGAGGAGCCCAGCGGCGTCTCGCGCTGGGACGCGACGCGCCGCCATAATAAGAGGATGAAGATGAATGGGGCTGTGAGCAGCACGGGGACGCCGGCAGGTGGACACTACAATGCGGCTAAGCCTCCTTCAATGGGTCGAGAGGATGAAGGAGGGTGGGCAGAGGAGGGGGACGTAAAAGGCACAAAGGAGGGGCAGAAAAAGGCGGGGAAGAGAGGGAAAATTCGGCAGAACAAGAGCGTCGCGTCCCCGTGGGAACCCATCCCTAGGCCGGTGGCCCTCACCTCCACCGATCTGCCCTTTGACCTCTTCACCAGGAGGTCCGAGCTTTTCACGTTCAGGGAGGAGAACCCGTGGGACGCCACGCCGATCACCCCTCCGGGCTCGCAGGACTTCGGGGGCGAGATCAAGAACCCCTTTTACCCGGTGACGAGCGACACTTTCGGCGCGTACGCGATCACGAGCGTGTCGGGCGTCATCTTCTTGGTGGGCATCGCGGGCAACATCGCCATCCTGTGCATCGTGTGCCAGAACTACTACATGAAGAGCATCTCCAACTCTCTGCTGGCGAACTTGGCTGTGTGGGACTTTGTGCTCATCCTCTTCTGCCTGCCCATGGTGGTGTTCCACGAGCTGACCAAGTCCTGGCTGCTGGGAGAGTTTACCTGCAAAGTGGTGCCATATGTGGAGGTAATGATGTGAATCACATTGTTGTCCTGCTTTCTATTTCTCCAGATGTTGTTTGCAATCTGTCTACTTGCACATACCTTCTCCTAGTTTAGCCATTCACATGTAAAAACATTAAGCTCTTCCTGGAAATAGGTGCTATGATTTTTTTGTTTTTTGTAACTTTCATGTTTTTCAAAATATTAAAATACTTCAACATGTACAAATGTGTTCCCATAGAAATGCACAGAGATCTCTTCAATTCCTTCCAAAACATTGTTCAAAGTTGCTCTGTTTTTGTCTAATTTTCCCTGCTTTTAGCTTTTACCTACTCTTCTGCTACTTTTAGCTATAGCCTTCTCCTACCTTTTGCGTCTTGTAGCTTTTAGCTATTGTTTTAGTATCTTCATCTTTGTGGTTTTTAGCTAGCCTTTTTTGCTTTCATCTTTTACCTAACCTTTTGCTACATGTAGCCTTTAACTAGCCTTGTGGTACTTTTTCTAGTGTTTTGCTATTTGTAAGTAACAATGTTTGCTACATTTTGCTTTCAGATAGCATTTAGCTATTTTTAGCATTTAGCTGGCAGTTTTTGCTGTTTTTGACTTCAAGTTATGTTCTGCATAACTTTAACACCTCAGCTTCAGATTCCTTAGAAAAGCACTCAGCATTTACTCTGGAATTTCACAGAAAATGCTAATTTTCTAGTTCTGTTTAATCTTTTATTCCATTTCCAGGTCATATATCAACATTTCCTCTGAAGGGAAAACATCAAGTAAAGAGGCTCAATCAGTGTCCTTCACCTAACTTGTTTGATTGGGTTAACACCTTTAAAGTGACAGATGCATCATTTCCCCGAGGCCTTTCAGTTGTTCAAACAGAAAGACGATTAGATCTCAGCCACTTTTGCAGCTATATTGAGCTAAACTTTGCTGTGACAGTAGCTGAGAGTCATCCCCAACTCATACATTAAGTGCTAATAGATCATGCAGCATCTTTGTTTAAAGCTCCATCATGCCTGAAGGTTGAGAATATGCATTCCTTTAAGAAATGCTTCTCTCAAGTTTCTCTTATTATAAAGCAATTGAACACAGTCCCATTTTTTTTTATCTTATAAAGAAAATCTTGCTGTTTACTGAACAATGATACCATCCCTTTGTGCGTACTGTAATTCCACCCGTATCATATTCACCCACTGAATGTCTTTTGTGTAAAACAGAAGATTTTTATCTCAGGGGTTTAAAGTTTTGCTCTGAAGAACTGTTGTCACAAGGAGTTACAAGGAGTTTTAAATATGAGAATCAAATGTTTTAAAAATGTTCACAAAGAGCTTGGGGTTTAAGAGAATAGAAAGCAACAGATGATTAGATTTCAGCATGAAGCTCAACTTTTTTCTCTTTTTTTAGCTTTTTCGGTCAATAGAACAAAACAGGTGACCCGAGCTCTACTTCCCATCCCACCCTCGAGGTGCTGTGGGGCTCTCAGACTGATTGTCATATAATGAAGTAAAAACACGAGCAGCAGATGAACCCAGAGTGAAGGAATTCTCTCGCTCTTACCATTTATCAGATTTTTTGTTAGTTTTTTTTTACGATCTTCCCAAATGCTGAAGGGGTTCTAAGCCACAAATCATATGTTTGTCAGAAGCCTGCATCTTTTAATAATATGTCATTTAAGCACATTTGTAGATTTTCACATCAGTTTGTCCCGTCATGGCTTTGATCTGAAGACTTAGAAGACAAACACGGTCAAATATGGCTTTTCTGGTTTGAACATTTGTCCCTCAGCAGCAGCTGTGAGATTTCTTGTGTAATTTCTGTAATGAATCTGGTGACATGATCCTCTCACTACCTCTGAGAAACAGGAATTCTTAGAAGTTGGCCTAAGACTGAAAAACAAAAATTCATTTTGAAAGTCTGATGGCTTTGTTAATGCAGTTGTGTGGCCTCTCACTTAAAGAAACACATCACAAGTAGTTTGAAAAGTAAAACACATCAAGAGAAATAGAAAATTACAGTCACAACCTTTATAAAAACTGCAAAAAATTCTTTATTTATTGCTGATATGCATAAAAACCAAATATCCTATAACGCACTTCATATTTTTTGTAGCATCCCATCTTTTTAAATCAGTAAGAAAGTTTTTTTCTTTGTGCACCCTCTGTATTGAGCACTGAGTGTGCAGTAGCAGTATGCTGCTTCACTGCTGCACAGGAAGTTGTGATCCAAACACTTTAAGACTGCATTATAGTTTAACTAATATGGGATCAGAGAGAAGCAGACACCCTCCTTGTGTTGCTGCATATGAGCCACCTAAGAACCACAGCATATTATTCAATAACCTACATAGACCTATTTTTATAACAAAGTATGTGTTTGTGAAGAACTGCATTTGTCTTCAGGTGGTTTTGTTTTTCCATATGAAGACGCATCCATCAGGACATGCGCGCAGGATCCCGTCTCTGTTTATCCGACTCTGCGCACATGCATGTGTCAAAACAGGCCATGAGTAACGCAGCCCGGGGCCAACAGTCTCCCTGTGGAACACTCAGTGAAACACACACATACAATACACACACACACACACATGCAACGTGAAGTGACTTCACTCTTCACTTAACCCAAACTGAGTCACAGGGGGCAATTAGCATTTGGGAATTCAGACACAGTTGCACATGTGTTCAAATACACACACACACACACACACGACAAACACTTGAGACGTGCGTGCCAAATCACAAGCTTATATAGATAATGTATGAGTGCCAGCTGAGAGGGGAGCCTCCCGGGGTGCTGTCTCCACTAAGCCGTGTTTTATTCAGCGTTCACTGGAGTGTGAAATTTTTCATATACCTCAAAGAGAAAGCAATCTTCTCGCGCGAGACATGAGCAAACACGGCTGAAAAACTCTAAAAAAGTTGAACAAAATATAAATGTGGGCAACGGCCATGTTGCATTATCACTGTTGTGCTCTTGTTTTTTTGCTGCGGTTACTTCAGATAACCAACTCCTCTATAACAATTAAGCAGTTACTTGCACCTGGCGGCTTAGTAGTTTAAGACTTGTCATTTTAACTACAATAATTACAAGTGTTGTGATAAAGAGCCTTATCCCAGATCTAACAAACATCTTTTAATCTTTTAACAAATCTTTTAAGCAGCAGAGCACAGAACTGTTTAATATGCAAAATTATAATGAGAATGTTAGAGTTGGATGCAAATCGGGCAGTTAATTGGCCAAATATTGCCTTTTTTAAAAGCCATTAGCTCTGGCCAGGCTGGATCAGTCCAAGCCAATTAGGTGAGCTCATTTGTGGACAACACAAGGATGGAACATGTGACAGTGTACTCTTGCTTCAGTCAAACTGAACTTCCTGTGACGAGGGTGCTTTTTTGGCTAAACACGGGCAGACCATTTACCTGATTTACCAGATTTACCAGCAGGCACCAAACACATTGACCAAAATATTGTGCTAACTTTTGAAGGAATTACTGCTAACTAATTGTCTGTATCTAAACCTTGTATGTATAAAAAAATAAGACAACGCATTACAGTCATTTAGGCTGATTGAGATTTGTCATGCTTAATTGTGCAACCACATGTCTGAACCAATGTCTTTTCTATTAGAAGACTGAAAGGCTTCCCATTTTTATAACTGATCTGCAGATAACTGCCTGAAGCTGCATTCTTCTTAACATTATTTTAATTTCTGTGCAGCTAAATACCACAGTAAAAGCTCCTGTGGTCTTTGATTGATTAAATGAAAAAACAGTTTGGCACTGTGTTGAGCTTGTAGGTCTAAGACTAGCAGATATTGCTGCCAACACAATTTAAGTTGTGTTGCCATCTGACACGGCTTTCAATTTTGAACTTGTGAGACAGAGTGCAAGAAAAGAACCTTAAAATTTGGAAGCTGAATGTCAGTTGTATTAAGAATCTCTGACATTTTTGTTGTAGCCTGCAAATCGTTGTCAGTCCCAACGTTCGTGCATCAACAGGCAGGTACTGAAGGGCAGGTGGTGAGTCGTACAGAGGAGCTGGAGAGCAACGTTATCACTGATAACGTTTGGAGTGACAGGCAGGATAAGGAAGAGCAGGAGAGGGTCGTTGAATCGATAAAAGGAACTAACTACAGGAAGTTTTCTCAGCCTATGCATGAATTTCCACTGTCTGTTTTAGTTTCCTCAAAAGAACTACATGTTTGGATAATTGGTTGTTGGTAGGTAAGTGCAGCCTTTTGCAGTCTTGAACAGGATAAAGCAAATAGATGGGAAAAGAATGATTGGTCAAACTGCAACATCAATAATATTCTTGAAAACAATATGCTGCCAACGAAAATGGCATAAAAAACAAAAAATAATACCTGAGACATTTTTATCTGCAGTATAAGGTGGCAGCTGAAGGTTATATTAGTTCTCACTGTTTAGCTCAGTTTACAAAAATCTATGCAGTCAATTTCACCTTTTATTTTGTGAGTGGTGCACCATACCCTGCAGTAAAACTCCGGGGTGTCTCTGCAGAGGAACAGCAGGCGAAGAGAGAAACAGATTACTCAATGATAGCATGAAAGAGGCTAAAAAATATGAGAGAACACTAAATTGGTGGAAGAAAAAGACAGTCTGAGTGCAGACAGGAGAGGGCTGCATGGAGCCTCAGAGGGACAAAGGTAGGCTCATGTATACTGTTAGAACTGGTGGCAATGGTAGGACATAAATCAACCTGACAGTCACTGTTTCGGCACACATGAACACACAAACTCAAAAAACTGAATCAGAATTGCAGCTTTGGTTTCTCTGTGGAATGTAGGCCATTTCACAGTGTTAGGAGAGCCCATATGCTTTTATAGTTGTCTTGGTTGTGCTTTTATGTTACAAAGTGATACCTTGACAGTAAATTGGATTGCTTTTACTGAGCCTTTGCAGATCATTCTAGAGATACCCAGCATTTTGTTTTACCTAGAAGGTCCATGAACTAAGTGCAGTCTGTGTATTTATCTTCGTCCATGTCTGTGTCGACATGTTTGTCATATATTCTGCACACACACACACACACACACTAAAACACACAAAATGTGTAGAGTGTGCTGATCCTCCAGATGGATGGGATGGCCTTGCCTGTACTGATCACTGCCTGGAGCTGTTCTCCCCCCAGACCCCTCCTTCTCTTTGCATCAGCTAGCTGTGATTAGAAACAAGCCTCAGGGGGAAGACACACACAGATACACTCACTTGCAGACAATCAGAAAGCATTTGGCCACACACAGACACTAATTTCTACTGCAATGAATGTATGGACTCATAAATTATGAAGTGGGAAAAATGGACTTCATACCTTATGCCTTGTTCATTTTAAACCCATTTGTGGGACATGTGAATGATAGCTAATTAAATGTTAATTATTGATGGTATGTAATTACCAGCTCTACATTATTTAAGGTAGTTGGTCCATTCCTTCAGATGAGTAGACTTAGTTTTTTTATGGATTCATGGATCTTTAGACAACTGGCATTATAAGGTGGAGCAGGGCAGAAGGTTGTCAGTCTTCATAGACTTTAACAGAATATGTTATGAGACGTTTTGCATTGCCTCCAATATAACATTCTCAGACAGAAATCAATGACCTGGAATGGGACTCCTCCAGCAGCTGTTGTACACTTACAGCAGAAAGCATTTTTTTTTATCTAGGGAAATTCTGCCACAGGTTAGGATGCAATTTAATGGAAGAAAAATTTATTGCCTGGAAGAAACAGCCCCAGACATGCTGAAGCATATTGAGGCAGAGGCTAGAAAAATATAGCTTTTTCGCTTTTAATTCAATGAAAAACAAAGTCCGAAGCACTTGTAGTACTTATGTGTCAAGTCTATGAATCATCGTTCATATGACAGAAGCATTGATTTCTTCTTTCGTTGACTGTCCAAACTTTCTTTACAGCTCTCTAGGAAATACCATAAAAACTCCATTTACAGATTTATTTCAACCTGTTGTAAACTTTAAGATTCATTTTTGCATTAAATCTCAAGGGCCTCTTATTTTGAATGTCCAAAGTACGAAAAGCCATTTTCAGTCATCATGTGGGTAAAATGTATAATTCATAATGTAATAACCTAAAGTTCCACAACTGAAACATCCCGCTAAGCAAGGTCACAAGATATGGTTAAATTGGTCTGATATCAAACAGAATTGTTAATCTGACACTGCCTCCACTCAAAAAATATCTATGGAATAAGGGTGACAATTTTCTACAAGCCACCTACAAGGATTTAAGAGCCTTTCATTGACATTTCAACTATATACAGAAAATACAGTACATAGTGAAACAAACCTATGTTCCACCAAGACCATGGTGCATAATTTAAAAAGAAAAATGTACATATGTCAAGACAACATTGGAGAGAGCAGGAAGTTCTTCTCTCAGATGTTCTTGACAATTTCCACAAATAATCTGACACTGTTCAATAGGAACTCATCACTCCGTTGTCTCCTAAAGTTAATAAGCAAATATTGTTTTGCTCAAAGATAGGTTGTTGACCTTGAAGCAGCCATTGCACCTCTTCTCTGCCCTGCTGAGCCATCACTCTTGTTGATGGGACCAAACACAATGTCATCAGTAAACTTGATATGGTTCGAGTTGTGCACATGTTGCAGGATCTGGACTGAGTAAAGTCTCTTGGAAATTCCAGGATCCATCTGCAAAGGGAGATGTTCAGGCACAGAAGGCTCAGCTTTTCAATCAGATGCTGGGGAATGATTGTGTATGTATTGTTACTTCCTGTAAATGTAGAGAGACCCTGTTGATGTTTTGTCTATCAATGCAATACTTAACTCAATACAGTAAACTACCATACTTTACAGACAGCCTCTTTAAAAGAACCTCCACTATGTTTATACACTATTTCTCACCACTTCTGTCTGTCCTGGACATTGAGCCAAGCTAACTGATGGCTGCTGTCAGAGGTCAAGCCTGTCTGGTTGGAGTTATGGTCTGCTGGAGCATGCAATGGGTCGTTCAATCAACTCGGAATAAAAACGACAGGTGGAATAACCCTGTTCTCCCTGCATCATTACTTTTAAATTGTGGTTGTGCATTGTTGTGCTCCGACATAAGCCCATTCATCACCTGGTAACACCTATTACCCCTGACATCAGCTGTAGTCACAATGTGGTAACACACGCTCAACCAGTCTTTGTTAAGCCCCAATTTATAACACAAGTCTTTGTGCCACCAGCTCTCAGGACCTTTAATCAAGAAGTTAATGGGCTGTTATTATAAAACAGCAAAGAGGGGAAATGTCTTTCACATGCTGTGCAAATAAGCTGCCAAAACATGAGAAACGTTCAATAAGGCTAAATGTTTTGTTTTTCACTGCAGCTGGTTTAAACTAATACATGAACAGATACTGTATGTAAAAAATCTTTTAAAAATTCAAAATAAATCAGAAGTTGTGCTGTGAATAATACTAAAGGAAAGAAAATATTGTTTTTTTTATTCACAAATCTGCTTCAAGGTTTTTAAGCTTTGTTTAATCTTTGATATTTCATGAGACATTGGATCATATGAGCCTTTGCTGAAAAATAAAAACTCCATTAGATTCAACTGCTGATGCCCCATAACCACCTGAAGTACAACTAAATAAATGTTTTAAGCAACAAAAATTCAAATGAATGTTAGGAATTATTGGTTTCTGTCATTTGAAAGCCATATTTTTTAATCTAATGGTTAAACTTTTAATCCTTCGATTAATATAGCAACCTAATAAGTGTGAATGGTGGGTGGGTAAAAGTGTAATTTAGCAAAAGACCTGAAACACTCAAAGTACAAGTATCCTAAAAAATATACTTAAATACAATATTTGCATACATTTAGTGAATTACTTTCTGCCACTAATTATTTCATTAACATGTGAAGTAAATGAACTTCCATGTCACAGGTTATCAGACTTGTTTTCTGGCCTGAAGGTAGAGCTAACATGACAGGGTCTACTGTTGGGAGCAAATGCCACCTTACCATTGTTAATTATTCTGAAGAAGTCATGGCTTATTGCTCTCCTTCTGTCTCGTCTCACTGCCTTTAACCCACTGCTGTGTTATTTTTGTCTTTTTATGAATAAATCACTCCATTCTCTGTACATTTTTTCTTCTTTCCATTTCTCTCTTCCTCATTTGCATATGTTCCTTCACAAACAAACAGCTCCACCCACTCCACCTCCTCATACCCCCCCCCATCACCAGCCATGACTCTTGGACCGTCTCATTCTCTCATCTCCCCTCCAGTACAAAGCTATGCTTGTTCATCCTGCTCTTGCTCTCCACCCTGAATGGCTGATCAAAGCTGGGCTTCCCAGGCCTCCGTGACAGCCTTTAAACCTGTTCCAGTCCTGTTGTTCAAGCCATGAAATATTTACCAAGTGCAAGCACCTGTGCACGTGTACAGAATGTGCATGTGTGAGTCAGAACCATCCTCCACATCATCTCTCCTGAAATCAAAATTTGAACTTTGCTTTCCATTGGACGTAGAGCTGGCAGAAAAGCTCAACTGCATGACTTAGAAAATGTCCAAATCTGTCTCAATAAAAACCTGACCACAAGAGAACAAAGCTTTTCTTTTCATAAAACATCTCATTCATTCATCCACATAAATTGAAATAAGCCACTCATGTAAAGATGCTTGATTAAATTCCATTTGGATACAAAATAGTATTTTAGTGTACAATCACAGAATGTAATAATCTTTGAATATTGTGCTCAATATTTCCCTATAATTACGGTTAAAAAACGGTGGCAGGACAACACATAATACACCTTTCTGGTTCACGAATCACATTGATCACAGTTCAGTGTCCTGGAGCCTTTGAGTGGTTTTTCTACCCCACTTACTCCTCACAGTTCCATGTGGTTGCCCTTCATTAGCCTGGTTAGGACCTCCATGTGTGTATGTGTGTGCGTGTGTGTGTGTCTGAGGTTACATCCTCTGAACATCTTTGCCACGTGTGTACATCTATATCTGTTCAGGAAATATGTGTTTACAGCGCTGAAGCCGCAGCTCTTTGAGGCCATCTGGGAAGCTAGCTGCTGTAATTAAATTTGATATGAAGGATGGGATGGAGGGAGGGGTTTTTAAAAGGAACACAGAGCATTGAGACAAGAGGAGGAAGAAATAAAAGAGAGAGATGGAGGAAGAGGAGGTGAGCAACTCAAGACGAGTTGGGGCTGAATGAATTTAGCAATGGAGGGAAGTGGTTCACGTAAGGACAGAAAAGCACACCTACTCCAGATGAAAAGGAACATTTTGCAGGGGGCCTACTCTGCCAGTATGCCTGTTAATCCAACAGATGCTCACAGATGCTGAGAAAACTTGGCTGCTATGTTAAATGTGTGTGTTATGCCAGTTTGTTTTTGTGCTTTAAATTCAACTCATGCCATGACTGTGTGTCCTGCTGTGAGATGGAGAAATATTTACTGGAAGCTTTTCTTTACTAAGGAATAAAACACTTGCTAAATTATGTATCACTTTGTCATTTGTTTTTGACAGCCTTTTTTATAATTCAAAAAAGTGTCACAGCAGTAATAGAACTACATGCAGATTAGCTCACCTGCCTGTTGAAATGATTATAGATCTGTTAGCTGAAGCTCTAAACGCTCTAATGAACAGTGCTCTTGAGAAAATGTGATTTGGTGAAGTAAAGCCTCAGTGAGCCACTAAGACTAATGGCTCAACATTTAATTCCCTTTTGGTAACTAAAATAACTTGTAATGTTGAACAAACCTTTATTCTCTCTTTGTTCAGGTTGCCTCCCTGGGTGTGACAACCTTCACCCTGTGCGCTCTGTGCATCGACCGCTTCCGTGCAGCCACCAACGTCCAGATGTACTACGAGATGATAGAGAACTGCACATCTACAACCGCAAAATTAGCTGTCATCTGGATCGGTGCCCTCCTCTTGGCCCTCCCAGAGCTCCTCATTCGACAGCTGGTGACAGAAGACACAGGGTTCCCAGACGAGCCTCCGGTTGAACGGTGTATCATCAGGATATCCACGTCCCTTCCTGACATGCTCTATGTGTTGGGCCTGACCTACGAGGGAGCTCGGCTGTGGTGGTGCTTCGGCTGCTACTTTTGCCTCCCAACCCTCTTCACCATTGGATGCTCCTTGGTGACGGCACGCAAGATCCGGCGCGCAGAGCAGGCCAGCGTGCGCAGCAATAAGAAGCAGATCAGGCTAGAGAGCCAGATGAACTGCACCGTTGTGGCACTGGCGATTGTCTACGGTGCATGTGTGGTGCCTGAGAACATCTGCAACATAGTTTCTGCGTACATGGCAGCGGGCGTTCCAGAGCAAACCATGTCCATCCTGCATCTTCTCTCCCAGCTGCTGTTGTTCTGTCGGGCCGCCGTGACGCCGGCGCTGCTGCTTCTGCTGTGCCGCCCGCTGGGCAGGGCCTTCCTGGACTGCTGCTGCTGCTGCTGCTGTAATCACGCGCCATCCTCGGCCACGGCCAGTGACGATAATGAACACGAGTGCACCACCGAACTGGAGCTGTCGCCATTCAGCACTATCCGCAGGGAGCTGAGTAACTACACACCTGCCGGCTCCAACTGCTAAACTGACAGTCCTTATCAGGGAATCAGATTTTACTGGCCGTCTAGCTGCCTCTGGCTAGTGTTTTTATTCTCTGCTAGGAGAGATTTGCCTTACCTAGTTCACTGTCACTTATTTTAATGAGTGCACAAATGAAGTGAGACACCAAAAACAACGATCATCAGCCAATGGCCATACATCTTGACCTTTATTTTCCGGGACCTCGTGGAAAATCTTTTTACTCATGGCCAGGGGTGCTATTTAAGCAGGAACGTTGCATATTTTTAGCAATTCTGCCTGAAACCTTCCCTCTGTAAGGGTTTATATGCCATACAGTCGGCAGCAGCTGGTCGGATCAAAAATTAACCAGATTCTGAAAATGAAAGATATTTATTCTGTAAAATTATTGTACAGAATGTGAAACAGTAAGTGCAGTTTGTCCTGCCATCATGAGTAATATTCATATTTGAACAAATCCAGTACTATTTAGAATAATGGAGAATAAATCAATGCTAATCACCTTACAATTGTGCCACCTAAGTGAAGGGAATGAATAATTATTGTGTGCATTTTCATATTAACTACGTTATAGCATCCAGCTAAAAATGTGGCCTCACACTGCCAGTACAAGTACACAACTGTGTTTACAGACCACATCAGCTGCACGTGTACAGCTTCAACAGTATAAAGGTGCACCTATGGGAACACGGCTTACAATAATTAAAAGAGTGCAGAGCATCTCAGTGGCTTTGACAGTTTACAAAAGAAAAACACGGACTAGAGAATTCAACACTTAAGACTGCGTATTTTGAAAAATATCCTGTCATTTCAGAAATAACCGGAGCTGGTCTCAGACTGCTACATATGCTGACATAATGGGATTAAAAGGTTTTTAATGAACTAATTGAAACTGAATTAGAGTTGAGGGACGCCAAATGGAATCAAATGAAACACCACAAATTGAACTGAATGGAGTGACAATGGATGGAGTGGTTATTAATGGAAATTAACTGAAATGGATGGACTG
Organism: Kryptolebias marmoratus; assembly: GCF_001649575.2. Classification (NCBI taxonomy): domain Eukaryota; kingdom Metazoa; phylum Chordata; class Actinopteri; order Cyprinodontiformes; family Rivulidae; genus Kryptolebias; species Kryptolebias marmoratus. The sequence goes on along the minus strand of NC_051447.1, from coordinate 13,535,514 downwards.
AAGTAAAAAGGTATCTGCACTACATTGTTGTATTGTGTTATGCCTTACACTTTGGGGGCTGTATATATTCTGTACACTTCTTTGGTGCTCTTATGATGAATGCATTGTGAACAACAAATCCATAGGTTTGACTTAGAACCACAAGAAGCTCAGCCACATTGTTTCGGGTCAGGAAGACGGATTACAGTCATCTGTGACTCTAAAATACGTGAACAGAAAGGATAAACAAGAAAAATAAATCACAGAAGAGTTTCATTGAGTTGCCACACAATTTAAAGATCTATCTTTAAATTTGATTAAGTACTACTTGGTAGCACTTTATTCTACAATAATTACTGATGTTTAAAGTCACTGGTAGGTTTAACAAAAAAACTATCAGCAGTTAGATTTGACATTTTATTACAGCAGTACAGAAATATGATCCCTGGTTATTAATTTATTAGAGCAATAATTATTACTTATTACTTAGAGAAATCTGTTATACAGCTTCATTACACTGTAAATACAAAATAATTATCAAAAAATTGTAAATATGCAATAAATTATATATTTATACCAATAAATACAGCAGAATTCATTGTGAATACAAAAATAAAATGTTTTATTTATTTACTACTTCTGTCCCGTAAAATAAAGTGCTACTTGGAACTCTAAAGCAAGACCATAACTGATTGATTATAATGTCTCCATTGATAAAAGTCCCAATTTTCTCTTAAACAGCAGCAAAACACATTAAAACATCAGTATTTTTAATCTAAATTGTGTCAATGACACTAGCTTAATTTGGTATCTACGGTTCAACTTTGTCTTATGTGTGTCCTATATATGTAGCATCACTGGTGGCTAAAAATAAGTGTGTTTTGTCTGCTTGTTCAAAATCAGGAATTACGATTTCATTGGAAAATCTGCCACTACTTTCAAAGCAACCTATATGGTATGTACTGCTCACGATCAGAAAGCTCAACTGGCATAGCAGCAGTACCTAACTAAGGAGAGCGGGACCTAATACTTGTGTTTTACACTGTTTAAAGGAGGTGGAAGAAAAACTTGATCTGTGTTTGAATTGTTCACTCCTTCACTATGTAGGAAATGGCTGGGTGACGTCACACCACAGCTGTCAAAAGGCTACCAACAGTCTGTTACGGTGCATGTAGCTGATTCTCAGTCCACTTTTTGTCCAGAATCTCAAGGATCCAAACCATTTAAAAGCCTCATCTTCTCAGGATAACACAACATGGCCTTCTGTGATAACTCGTCTCAATAAATACTACTCGCTTTTTTACATTCCCTTCCATATTTATTGCATGTGTCTTCACTTTATTCAGAAAATATGTCTTATCTCTTTAGAGTCTTGTTTACCAACTTTGCTAAGTTCAAATTTTCCTTTTGTTTTCTCCAACCAATTCAAATGTGCCTCCTGGATACCCAACATGCAATGTCAGGTCAAATAGTCACCATTAGTCTATAATGTAGTGAACAATAGAGCATCGTGCACTCAGCCAACAGAGTATGCTAATGCTAATATCTGTAGCTCATTGTAATTTCTAGGTTCATTAAAGAGCCTAAGCAGATTAATTACATTGATGTCTCAACTAGGGTGACTGTCTCCTCTCTGACAGCTGCAGGAAACTGAGAAATTTGGAAAACCTTTAAGGCATTTATGGTTAAGTCTAAACGTAAACATGCTAAAGACACATTGTAAATTACAACATAAAAAGTGAGCCTTATCACAGTTGCTGTAAGTACACTGAAGTGTAATTTATACTGGTATAGTAATCACAGATACAATCCATGTTTAAGGAGATACAATACAGCAAAAGATTTACTAGATTTCTGCCCTAAAAGGATGTCAGTGACGTGATGAAAACAACTAAATAGCCTAATGCTGTTCTTTACTGAAGAGTTAGACATAGATCCTGCTGACGCTTATGCGACATGTAATGGTAATTATTAAGTTACTTCACTCTGGTAGTGTTTGAAATGCAAAAACATGTGGCTACCCAATCTCTTACTTAGACCTCTATATAGTGAACACTACTTAGGTAGAGGGTGAACATCTCAAACACAGCTTTTGACTTCTAAAGCCCTTTGCAGTTTCATTACTTGAGCTTCTAAAGAGAACCAAGGATGTGTTTTTCACAGTGCATACATTTACAAGTGTATTGTACTGTAAAACTTTTTTCTTAAGCCTACTGATCATACCTGGGTCAAAGGAGAGTCAAACCACAACGTTATTACATTTGAAACTTTTGAAATTTGACAGAAAATCTAAACATTAAAAAGTTATTAAAGACAGTATGTCAAGCTTCTTACCAGTGACCAAAATTGTGTTCTTATTTCTAAGTTATTAAAATGGATTAAATAGTGGTAAACTCTGTCATGACCCAGGTTTGATGTTCATCGGTTTACTGTATATTACTTGCATACAAATCTGCACTGCCAAACAAACACCTTTTCTCTGTCTGTTTCTTGCACTCTTGTGGTAGTAGCACTCCATCTCTGGGAGTCTCTCTCAGCACAGAAGCCAGTTTACATTTAGCCTCATCATTACAAAGACGAATCATCTTGGTGTAAATCATAAATCTGCCGCCACCCTTTGGCTCTGATGAACTCAACATAATGAGCTCAGAGATCTGGGTGAATCTAGCCTCCGGTTGGTGCTGTCTGCCGTTCATCACGTTAATTGCTGAAAGTTGTCAGGTAGCAGCAGCGCAACACAACGCCCTGCAGCCTGTTGGACAAGGCTTTTTATTACAATCACTATCAGCGTCATTATTGAGGGCCGATGTGGAAACCCACCTGGGATCTCAGTGTTTACCGCACAGCGTTGGCAACGTTGAACTTGTTACCATTAAACACCTTTTTTATACCTTAGCAACTGTTTGTTTATAATCTAATTTGAGTTCTGATGAGACTATAATGCAAACTGGCTTCTAACTGATTATCTTTTCTGCATATTTCTGGAAGTATAGCTCATAAATGACTCAGTGTGTAGTATCGTGATTGAAATATTGATGAAGTGAATCTTGTTAATCAGTGAGATGTTTCTTCTGAACTTTATGATTATCCCTTTTCACTCTGAGCTCAATGTGTCTGTATTTGATACCTGAAAATGTAAGCACACAACCACTGTTGTCTCCTAGTCTAGTCACTGGTTTCTAAATAGCTTTTTATATAGCAAAAAATCGTCCCTTTGTTTATCAAAGAACTTTATCTTGAGAACTGTATATTAAAATCCTAAATGCGCTGCGGTGAAGAGGTTTTGAGTGGTTTGTGCAGCTATTACCAAAAAAAGTGCAGATTTTACAAAGGAATCATTTTTTTGTGTAGTGTAGCTGATGTGAGAAAGTATTTTTGTCAACAGGCAACATGAGGCACAGGATCACACCTGAAGGGATACTTCTTCCACACTAAAGCTGAAAATGGCATGTCCCTTTTAAGACTTTTTTATTCTGTACTTTTAAGGAAAGTTTTTTTTCGCCAAAACTCAAATGTTATTTCTGCTTCTGCAGCTGTGCATTCTGGGTGGTTCATGTGTATCTTTGCTCGAGACAAATAAACTTATCTGAGAAACCCAAGAAGACACGATAAAGTCCCGCTGACTGACAGCTAAAGACAGCTTTAGCAAACAGCCAGGCTATGTCAAATCATCTCTGTCAGTAAAACTCAGGCATGAAATCAAAAGAATCTAGAGCCCCAAAAATAGACTCACTACATGCAACTACACCGTAAGACTCATTAATTATCTCCACTAGACTAAACCTGCAAACAGCAGATTAAAGGAACTGCTGTACCTGCTTCTGTGTTTAGATGGCTTCTGTTACTTTGTCATGAATAATGAACAAAAAGGCAGTGATGGCACAAAAATATCTAAAAGACGAGTTGGGATCAAGGCTAGCTCACTACAAGCCCTGGGAAAAAAAATGTAAAAATAAATGTATTTATGATGAGTTGCTATCCAATTAAAATTGAAACTTAGTTTTATATTTTAGAAAATTAAATTTCTTTCCACATACCACAGTAATGTCAAGCTTAGATATTTTTAGCCTATTTGCTCATTTTTAAAGCCACTATTCTGGTAAATGATGTAAAATCTTTACAGAATTTACTGAGAAAGATAATATTTTCTTTGTACTCAAAGCACATTTTGCAAAAGAAAAGACAGGAAATTTTGCACATCCATTTTTTTTATTATCTTTTATTGGCTCACATAAAATATGTTGTTTATGTACATTCTTCCAACAGTTTGAGGCATAAAGTTTAAGGGCTAAAAAAAGGACAACTCAAAACAAGATTTGGAAATAAAACCCTGACTGAAAAGCCTGCAAATGATGAAAGACTGGTACTCAGAACAGTTGTAGTAAATATGAGCTTTGACTTATATTAAAAAAAACAAAGTGTTTCCTTTACCTTCAGAAAAAAATGAACCAATAATTTAATAAATGTTGTTCCTCAGAGGAAAACAAAACTGTTTTCCAATTTGTCACTGAACACAGTTTATCACTGAAAACAGGCATGACTGAAAATGAACAGTACTGATAGTTTAAAATTAGCCTACAAAGAAACAAATCTTATAGCTACCGTGTGTGAACCTCAAAGAAAAGCACTGAGTGACAGTGAAGCTGAGGGCTTATGAAGCCTATAAGTGATGGAGAAAATAGGATGTGGTTGCCATTAGTGTAAAGCTTTGGCTTTAAGTTAGTTCAGCACTTTGCAACTGAGGTCATTAAACATCCTGTGCCAGGTGAAGTTGAGACTAGTCTAAGAATGTCTCAAACTGGACCCTGTAGACTCTCCTCGCAGGTTAAAGATTGGAGTGAACAGCAGTCCTGTACACACACTGCAGAATAGAAGGGGAGGATTAAAAACATAATTGTTACAACACACCCCCTATCAACTGTTGTAAAAAGAGATCTAAGGTCCCCTTCACGCTTGATAAAGACCTGTTACACTTTCCACAATCTACACAACCTTTTTGAACATGGCTGGATTGCAGCAAATTTGACAAACTCATTTCGTAGAACAGCAACGCTATGCATTAGGCACCTGCTAAATAGGCTTTGCTCAGCTATTTTCCATATTCTCACCATGCCCTATATGCCTTTCTTTGGAAGACCTTCTCACACTGCATCAGGATGGAACTATGGGTGTCATGTCTGAATTTGTTTTGTTTCCATAACCTTCTCACGGTCACAATCACAGCCTGCAGACATAAGGCCAGCATCAGTGCATGCAGGCCCCACATTATGGGTACTCTGTCACGGCTGTCACCATGCTCCCCCCACACTCCATGCAGGCCCCTAATATGCTGCCACCATGACGATAAACCACCATGACCTTACGATAAAAGTTTGGTGCATGCTCAAAACCATTGTGGAGCCATCACACTCACACATAATGGGGAGCTCACTGCATTCTTAATAAATGCCTAAAGACCACCCAAGTTCTGGCTCATTTTTAATATTATAGCAAAGTCATCATCTAGTGTGAGTGGGGTCTTAGAAAAAGACTAATAAAACTAATAAGTCTAAACAAGTGTTATGGTACTATAACTTGTGGTGTCTTGGCCAATGACTGACAGCCATATTGAGACTTCAGAAAACTTTCTCAAGTTGGAGAAAAATATTGTTGCTTTTAATATTGTTGCTCTCATTGACTAAAACTGGTAAATGGCTTGCACTTGTATAGCGCTTTATCTAGTCCAAGGACCCCAAAGCGCTTCACACTACAATCATTCACCCATTCATCCACACATTCACACACTGATGGAGGTAAGCTACATCGTAGCCACAGCTGCCCTGGGGCGGGCTGACAGAAGTGAGGCTGCCATCACACCGGCAGATGTAAATATAGTATCTCATTGAACTGTTGGTTACTCGCTGGGGACTAAATATTGTGAGAAAATATGTGAATATTCCACTGCCGTTTGCAACCAAGCGACCAACAAGTCGTGCGGCTGTGTTTTAAACATCCAGTTTTCAAAAATCATAATTATTTATGTGTGCATGGCGAGGAAAACTGCCTTTTTGGCTGAGCACGTTATCATGCCGACTACCTCCGCCCACATTGTACCCACCTCAGCTGTTTTGGTCCCAACTTGGCAGCTGCTCCCAGATTTATGAATCAATCTACTAGAGTGCACTTGGGAAATGGAGACAGACAGATTTGGACCATTTTTTCCAATAATTATTTATCATCAGCTTCATTTTCAGACCTGGACATTTGCCTTGGATGTTTTCTGTCAGAGGGGAGCGCCTGTGCAAAAGTCAAAATACAGCTCTAGTACTTGAGACAAGTTGGAGATGGCCCAAGACACAGTTTGTGGAGGAGAAGCTTTGGCTGTTAAAATTGGAATAACCCTAATAATAATACTAATTGTGATTTTTCTGCTTGTGTGTTGTGTTGTCCCAATCCTGAGGAAATGGATTCTGGGGACCATGTATAGGTGGATGACCGTAGCTGACAATCGTGAGGACTGACACATGGACCGCCTGGACCTGTGAGGTCGTGGACTCGATGACAGAGCCCAT